>NC_031774.1:48238447-48360921 GCF_001522545.3 Parus major
AAAAGAAAAGAAAAGAGAAAATAAAAGGAAAACCAGGAAGAATTAAAGTATGTTCCATATGACATGCCTTGAAACACTATGAGCTGTTCATACTTCATCCAGAAACTGTGTTTGGAACTTGGACATTCCTTCATATGTTTATTATAGCATTCAAATATAATCATATTCATTTTTGCCAAGTAACTTAAGAATGAAAACATGAAACTTTCCTGCTACACTTAACCTCTTTCAGGATTTTCCTGAACAAACATTCATGTTCCAGTATACTTTTCCAAAGTCAGTCTGTTACTAACAGCTTTTGAGTTCTACAGGAAAAAAATCCAGGAGGGACAGGGTATAATAAGGGTCTGAACACTGCAACACCAGCTCCTCATTCAGCTCCTCTGGTTCTCATCATGGCATTCCCCTATTTTCACCACAAAACCACTGGGAAAAGCAGAGTTTTGGAATGAGGGATCAAATGGGAATATGTCTGAAAAGAAATCACTAATTCTTTGGATCTGCTCACTTACATTTTAAATGGAATGTACTTCTAAAAGCTGAGTTGCCTGTGTGAATTAGTGGCTGATGAGTGAACTGATGGAGAGATGGCTTATTATAGATGACAGTTGGATATTCCTGACACTAGCCCACACTATGCTGTGGCAAACAGAATGGTGTAAATGTCCTGGTGAAAGGAGATTTTAGTGCATTAATGATCAGAATCAACAAAGCAACACCAGTGCAAACAATCTGTGACTCAGAAGAACCAAGTTCTAAAAAACTACACCATGTCCAGAGAAGCCAGATGTGGTTCCCCAGCCAGACACACATGTACTTCTAGTTTGTCTAAAATGCAAAATGAGATCATCAGAAACCAGTTTCAAATGGACATGCTCCCTTTTTTTTGCCTAGAAAAAGAAAGGAATAAAAAAGATGGAAAACAGTTTTCCTCCCTCTCTTTCAATGATCTGAGAAGAAAACAGAAAAGACACTTGATACATCCATTCTGTTGGTTTCCTCCATTGTTCCCTATCCAAGCTTGGCACAACAGAATGCACTCATGCCCCTGATTGCTTTGTACACTTCTGTCAAACCTGCCTCTTTCCTGCTCTTCTCCCAGTGTTTCAGGCTATGCTTCCCAACTGTCAACATTTAAAATTCTTAATGATGCAACCTGAGGTTACTATAGCAACTAATGTCATTGCCTAGGTGGTAGTGATCATATAATGTGCATTGCCATTGAAATTTGAAATTATTTTCCGTAGACCTATGAAGGCCATGCAGAGGTTTGCTATCTCGTTCAATCCCCTGAAAAACCCACCACCCGAGCAGGCATTACAGAGGAAGTCATTACAGTCTTTTGGAACAGAGATTTGTACCTCATTAATGCACGGAATTAAAATTTTGGCTCTGAAAAAGGCAATATTTTAGATATTTGTTTCGTATGATCAATATACCTCTGAGCAGCATAATTTTTTTCTGTCTGATGTGACCACAAACTCCAGCTACTTTCAATGCAGCTCAGACATATTTACTTTTGAAAGCAAATGATCTTCTATTTACATAAAAATAACTTTTTTTTTCTCTACATTAATCAGCAGGAGAGATACAAAATTATAATGATGTCACTCATGTTTTCCTCAGACAAACATCCAAATAAACTGCTGGTATCTTTTGGAGTGACAAGTCAAAGTCAGCATTTTTGATGATGATTTCTAGCTTGCAACTCAGTTACCCAAGTGTGCAGATACCCTTGTGATGGGCACAGCATTTAAAGGTGGATACTCAGGGATTAAACTAATTATGCTTCTTAAACTCAATCCAATACATAATCTAATAAATCAGTATGTTTCAATAAAGAATATTCTAGGAGCAGCTTTTGCCCACAGACACAGTAAGTAAAACAGAAGTAAAAGCACAGTGGCCTTTTTCTTTTTCCTAAGGGGACTTCTTTCTGGCTTACATCTCAGTAAAAACAAAAATTCTGCAACTGCTGTTTGTTAAAGGAAAGCAGATCTGAACCAGCCAACTTTTCAAGCCCTGGGTTGGCTCTGCTATCTGAGCAGAAACAAACCTGGTTGCAAATTAGGAT
This sequence comes from Parus major, assembly GCF_001522545.3. Taxonomy (NCBI): domain Eukaryota; kingdom Metazoa; phylum Chordata; class Aves; order Passeriformes; family Paridae; genus Parus; species Parus major. The sequence goes on from NC_031774.1 coordinate 48,240,522, forward strand.
ACAGCACCAGAAGGGACCCTTCAGGTCATCAGCAGGCCCCCAGTTACAAGCAGTGAAGCTGTATAATCCTGTTCTTGTATGTATCAAGCTTCATTAGAAAACTAATTGCCTGGAGGTTTTGTACATGATTCTTATATTGGAAAGTTATTCTAAAGCTGACAGCTAGAAGTCACTATAAGCAACTTCTTTCATATTCTCTATATATCCATTTGGGTATTTTAATCACTGCCAGTTGTAAATGTAGCCTTTTCTTGATGTAGTGGGGAGGGTGCCTTTCTATATAAAGCCAGCATGGTTATTTATCTTACATCTAATACTGTTGTTACTTTCAGTCTTTTTCTCTCAACATCTGGTTTATATGGAAGCTAAAATATGGGAATGGTTATAACAGAAACTCAGCCATTAATAGGAAGACATAGCTACAGAAGGCTGGTGAAAGAAACAGGTTCAAGGATTCTGTGTCACTCTGGATAAATATCAGATTTCTCAATAGCTGGAAAGTGATTCCATTATAATGTACAGGCTATTATAGAATATCTTGTAAAAATTTTCTGGTTGCTGGAAATAATGCAAACTCTCTTTCTAGGGCATTTATGTCATTGTTGTCCCACATATCTGTCTCATTTGCAAATATTGTGCAGTACAATAAAGGCTCTTACAGGCTTCATCAAGTCCCTGGCTGCAACTGTGTGAAGAGATGCAAGTTTCAATGCTAGGAAGAAGCTCTTTCACCAAGAAAATTTTTCAGACCTTTGTGGAAGGTGATGTGGCTATGTATTTGTCCATTCTTTGTTTTTGTTCCCTAGTTAGACTCTCATGGTTATGAGCATTCTTTATTCTGCTGCCACAGATTTTGTTTAGGATTTTGTATTCACAGATTAACATTTGATATTTAATGTATCTTTCAGTTTGATCCACTACTGTGTCATTTGTGTGGTATGACTTCTGTTTATTTGTCTCTCTGCTCTAGTACTGGACACCAAAATACTAAATTACTGTTATATTTCAAGTACTTTTTGCAGGCTGTCTTGCCCAGCTCAAGACAGCAACTACCAAAAATCATATGAGAGTTTAGTACAAGATTAGTGATCAGAGGGCTTCCTCCACAAGAGCGGATAATTAAACATCCACCCTGTGCCTGAGAAGCTTTTGAAGTTCAGCCACTGCTACCTCCATAATACTTTGCCTCTCCTTCTTTTACTGAAGGAGTGGTGAAGAAAAATAAGCTCTGAAAATCTCAGTTTATGGGTTTTATTTCCCGTTCCCTTTCTGCCTTTTCAGTCCCAAAGCCCAAGATGATGTATCAAACATTCCTTGAGGTAGAAATCAGCTTAAATAGAAAGAGAATGTATATCCATTCATTCTGAGTGTGAGCTCTCCACTTCTTTCATATTAGGTTTCCATAATGCCTGCAGACAATAAACACAATTGCAGGAGTCTATGTAGTATCAAAGCGAGAGGCAAAGTTATTTACAGCATGTCAAGGTCTTTCTGTGACAGTGTAAGAACACTTCGATAGTAATAATATAGCACTTAGAAGTAATGATGTACTTATAAGTATAGATGAAACACCTTTAATTTATTTGATAAAGTGAAAACTGAGGAGGGCAGTTTCATAGACACATACACTTGTGGTCCTCACTTGCACTGAGTGTTTACACTAGAGTGTGTGAGCCCCTGCTAAAGCTTTTACATTAACAAAAGAACTGTATAAATTCAGAAAATACTGAGATAGAAAAGATTTTTTTCCAAATAGGGAAAACTTGTTCATGGGCAAATACAATATGAATGTTATTTGTGGATGAAGTTTCTAGCATCCAAAGGTCAACTTTCACCTTCTGGCACAAAGGGTGAATCTTGTCTTAGAAAAATGTCTCATAATTTTCTTTTCTTTAAGGCACAACCTAGATATCATAAAATCACATATAGAATAGGCTCATAGAATCCTTTAGAATTTTTATAAAAAGAACTTTTTAGGACTAGAAAGGACAACAATTAACCCAGCACTGCCAAGTCCAACACTAAACCATGTCTGTAAGCACCTTGCCCCTAAGACCCATGCATCTTTCAAATAACTCCAGGGATGATGATTCCACCATTTCCCTGAGCAGCCTCTTCTAATGCTTGACAACCCTTTCAGTGAAAGATTTTTTCTTCATATCCAATTTAAACCTCCTCTGGTGCAATCTGAGGCCCTTTCATCCTGTCCTATTACTTATTACTTGGGAGATGAGACTGATCCTCGTCTGGCTACAACACCTTTTTTCAGGTGATTGAGGAGAGTGATAAGGTCCCCCCTGAGCCTCCTTTTGTCCCCCAGAAACACAGGAGAAACACCCCCAGCTCCCTCAGCTACTCCTCATAAGGAACTCCCTTCACCAGCTCCACTGCCATTCTCTGGACACATTCCATCGCCCAGGGTGGACAGTGGAACGAGTCCAGAGGTTCAAGGTGTGGCCTCACCAGTGCTGGGTACAAACACTGCATAGCTGCAGCAGAAGAGAGGAGTGAGAATCTGTGAGAGAAACATGCACACACAAGTCAGTGGAGAAGAAGAGGCAGGAGCTGCTCCAGGCTCCAGAGCTGAGACTCTCCCCCAGCCCACGGTGCAGCCCATGGTGAGGCAGCTGTGCCCCTGCAGCCATGGAGGTCCATGGCATGCAGAGATCCACCTGCAGCCTGGGGAGCACCCCACACCAGAGCAGGTGGGTGTCCAGAAGGAGGCTGTGACCCCATGGGAAGCCCACACTGGAGCACACTCCTGGCAGGACCTGTAGACCCATGAAGAGAGGAGCCCATGCCAGAGCAGGTTTGATGCCTGGACTTGTGACCCCGTGGGGGACCCGTGCTGGAGCAGCCTGTGCCTGAAGGAATGAATCCTGTGGAAGGGACCCACAATGGAGCAGTCTGTGCCTGAAGGAATGAATCCTGTGGAAGGGAGTTGTGCCAGTTTGTGGAGGATTGTCTTCTGTAGAAGGGGTTCCTTGCTGGGATGGGATTGTCCCACTTAAGAGGAAGGAGCAGCACACAGAGCATGTGGTGAACTGACCACAGCCCCCAGTCCTGGTTCCCCTAAGCCACTGGTGTGGGGGAAGTATTGGATTTGGGAGTGAAGTTAAGCACAGGAAAAAGGGAGGGGTGGGAATAAGTTGTTTTTAAGATTTGGTTTTCTCATTACCTTATCCAGATTTGATGATAAATTAGACTGATTTCCCTGAGCTGAGTCTGCTTTGCCTGTGACAGTAAGTGGTGAATGATCTCTCCCTGTTCTTATCTCGACCATCATAATTTCCTTATATTTTCTCTTCCTTATCCAACTGAGGAAGGAGCTTTCCAGCTGACAGAGTTGCTTTGGTGGGCATCTGGCATGCAGCCAGGGTCAATTCACCACAGAAATACACAAGGGCAGATGTGGTGGAAGGCACCTGTCGTGCAAGGCTCCTGTTAATAGAAACAGACCACATGTATTTTCAGAGACAATGAAGATATATCCAAGAATAACGATATTGAAAGTGGAATGAGAGAGAATAAAACCCTCTGGTGAATTGAAAGCCCTGTTGAGATCTGTAGAGGATGGGAATTGGCAAGGTCTGAGCTCTCAGCCATATGCTGAGCCAGTTAATTTAGTCCTGGAGGCCCCTGTTTATAGTTCCTGGTGTATCAGTCTAAGAGTCGGCCATTGCAACAAAAAAATTGGAACATAAATGCAATTGTTTGGCCACTCAACACAGAGGGAAAGATTCTAGATGAGGATGGAAGCCAGGGAATAGCTGGAAGGACCACAGAACATATAATAGTCTGAAATACATGTACGTAGTAATAATCTATTTTATACAAGGATGCAGAAGAGGGAAGGGTACGAATGTTACAGAATACTAGGTCAGCTTTAAATGTGCTGTTTTACATTCAGAGAATAAAAACAATAGCCTGAGCCTCTGACAGCCCAATTTAGAATTTAGAGTTGCAGATATCAAATGCTTCCTAACAGCAATTATCTCAGTGAAGCAAAATCAAGATTGAAATACATTTGCAAAAAGGGAAGCTTAACAAAAAGTTGTATGAAGAGAAGTGGTTTTCTGTGGGTCACTAATCCACAAAAATAAAGGATATAGCTAATCAAGAATGATTTACTCAGAATGAACACTTACTTCAGTTCCAACTTGTGCACTGTACAGTGTTTCTTCAAAGGGAGACCATTTAAAAATGCAACTTGTTTTCCCAGAGTGATTATTCTAAACCAATCTGATCTGCTGCACATTAGTCCTCACAAAAGAGGCAAACTGCAGAGAAATCTGTAAATCACATTTTTTTTCATGCACCTAACTTATTCAGACTAAATCAAAGCATGCAATCTGCTGATAACTGTATTCCACTAGCTGCACTTCCTTAGAAGCCTAGTAATTTTCCACAGTGTTTCTCTTTTCCTTACCAAAAAAGAAAACAAAACCAAAAAACAAACAAACAAAACCAACTCCCCCCCAACCCCCAAAACAACAACAACAACAACAACAACAACAACAACAATAACAACAAGAAAAAAACCAACCCAAAACAAAAAGAAACAAAAAAAAGAAATTCCAACAACAATAAAAATCTAATCCTGGTAGCTGGAATGAAACCTTACAGACAGAACTGGGGACACACCTCTTTATCTCTTTATGTTTTCACATGTCCCTGCTAAACTAGGAATTGAGTCTAAGTGCAGTTAACAATAGTCTAAGTTTGGTGAAAGGTACATTTCTCCATTACCTGAATATTTTTTTTATTGAATCCAAATTTGTTCCCTTCAAACTCATGCTGATAAAGTCATACTGATGTTTTCCTTCCCACAAATCCTACATCCTTCCCTACACATTCTTTCTGAACAAGGAGACAGGTGTATATACCGTGCATGCTTCTACAGACAATTTCCTCAAGGCTAGCTAGGAAGTTTTTGGAGGACAATTGAAAATTCCCTTTTCTGGCTAACGCTGCCCTATGCAATGCCTCAGGATTTCAGTCCTCAAGCCCAGAGTGCATAGGCACAGCAGCATGTGGCACTGTCTTGCCCATGGAAGTGAGGAAATGGGCTGCTAACAAAGGCAGGTGGAGGCAGCACCTGGGAGAGCTGGACTGCCCAGCTCTATGTGTTCCTCCAGCCTGGGCCCAGCCTTCCTGCTCACCCCAGCTCCAGCTGTTACTGCCCTCCCTCCTCCTGCCTTCTGCCCTCTCCCATAACACCACACAGAATGGGACTGAGCACCCCTCTGCCACTACTACAAGGTATGGCCATGCCAACCCACACTCATTTTGGGATGCTTGGGAAGTGTGATTTCCATCTTTTTTTCCCCATACAATTTAGGTTTGTTGCAGTGCACTGGACTGTGGGTTTCTCTAGACTGCTGAGGACAGATAAATGCCTGGTTACATGGAAAAGGGTAAACTCCCTTCTTCACCTCTCCATGCGCCTCCTGCTGAGGTCAGACCAATGCAGCACTGTAATAGAAAAAGGACCAAGAGAGACAGGGACAAAGTCAGAATGCTGAAGGAGGCAGGATAAGAAGACTATTCCAAAACCAATAGTCTCCTGTTGCTTTGTTTCATCATGTTTTCAAACTGATGGAGAGTTTTTCCTAGACCATGTGCTTGCTTGTTGTCTTTTGTTAATACCACACCCCTTGACAGTCTCAGCATCCCAGATGTTCCCCCAAGGTTTTTTTCTGCTGTTAATTGGTGTGGAGAAAAGTGTCCATTGCCCCATACTTTCCGTTAAAGGCAACTGAAAACCAAATCCTTGGTAAAAAATTTCACACATTAAGCCATACTGAAACTATGTGTTCTAACCAGTTTTTTGTCTAGTTCTAACCAGTATTTCTAACTTTTAAAATTAGAAACACTAAATAGTATTCATGCTTATTCTACAATTCTACCTTGAATCCTTCCTTCACATCCTTCTTCTACATTTATGTCCCTCCTTTTCTAGCCCAATGTGCCCAAGATTTTTGTAGACACTTTTAATAACCCTTGAAATCCCAAAGTTGTTAGCACCATTTCATTTCAAATTCTTTGACTGAGTCAACTACAGGTCAGTACAGGTCACACAGACCATCACCCACATGTACAAGAACGTGCGGAGTCAGTGACAGAAGGTTGCACCTCACAACACGACTCCATTGTTATTTTAATTTTCTTGTTCCACAAGTGCTCTCCCACAATTTCCCTCCCACTGCAAGAAGCTTTGCTACAAAATGAGCACAACTAACAGTGCCCAGGGCTGCTATAGAAAGGAAAAGAAAGGCTGGGGGAAATTGCTACAACCTCTCATGTCTTAGGCAACTTTATTATGCCACTTGACACAGCTTGAAGAAAAAAACTTCACAAAAGGCAACATTTAAAAATATCTTGTTTTTGTCAGTTAAATCTAAGTGTTTTAAACTCCTCAGCACTGACAGGGTTTATTTTTCTTCCCTCCTTCCTTACAGGGAACACTGAGCAACATGTTTTCTTGTAAGTCATGTACATTTCATGCACTCTTGTACAGAAATATAAGCCAGAAAATGACTTTGTCCAACTGTGTCCAAAATTGTCTGATTACTCCAAAAGGCATTCAGCTTCAGCAGTATAAAACACTTTTGAGTGGGGAAATCTGAGGGACTAGAATAGGACTGGATATAATTCCAGAAGTTCCTTCTATCTGAGTAACTCTAGTGCAAATGACACCCTACACCAAGTAACTCTCCTTGATTTGACTTTCTGTACCTTTTTCTCTGTTCCTTCCAAGCTGACATAGCGCTGCTCAGACAAATGTTGCCTAAACTGAACTTGTTAATCATTCAAGCCTCTTCAATAGCAATGTCCTGAACAAGCACAATAAACCTGCAAATACATAGGCTGAACTCCAGGGACTGCCTAATCCTGAACCAGCATGATTTTTTACCCACTTATTCCAAATAACCATCATCCAGATCACAGAACAATATTGTCTCCTGCTTTGTCTCACACAAGGACCACAAAAGCATGTTCATATTTGAGTTCCTGTTGTGACTTAAGCTGCTACTAATAATTCACTTTTTATCCTTCAGAATGTCAGTGCATGAAGTTACAGTGTGCACAGATATCTGAGCAAGTTATTTGGAAACTTGAAGCCTTTGACCTCAAGATCCAGAATGGTCTAGAAAGCCCAATCAACACATATAGAAGAGAAGAGGACAGAAAGCTCCAGGTCAGTACAGGGCTCCTTTCTAGAAGAAGAGACTCAGGACCTGTGGGTTCCAAATAAACTTGCACACAAATGGCATTTTCCATTTCTTTTCTAAAGATGTCAAGTCCTTCTCCAAATATGTTGGAAGAGGATATGTCAACAAAATGGTTTTCCATGCCCCCAGGAGTTCAAGGCATCCTCCTGGTGGGATTGTAAGAATATCAGGTAACATGAAACAAGCAGGCAGTTAGTAGGAATCAAGTTTATGTGTGATTGTGATCCTCTGGATTAGCAAAGTCAAGGTATGGCCTCGGTCTACAGTGAGCTAAACAGCTGGTGGAGATCAGTGCCAGGTAGGAAGGGATACTCATTGATTGCAGAAACTAAAGAATGAAATCCTTGTCTTTCAGGTATTAAAAATCTGAGTTTGGCATTAACAGGGAATTTCCGTGTATGCCAATATTTTCTTTTTAGAACCAGAGCCATGTTTGCTCTTCAGTTTAACTGTTATGTATACATGAAGTTTACTTTGCTTTAACAAAGGTTTTTTCTGAGGATGTAAGATCACTATTGCTCCCATCAGAGACAGTGTAAATTATCTGATACATCTATGTGTGTATGTCATTCAGCATATTCAAAACCCCCAAATTTTTATGACATGCTGCAGGCTTACATAAACATAGATTTTTCATCTCTTTTTGCAATAGAACATTTTCAGAGTACTTTTTGTGCAATATATTATTCCCTTTAAATAAGAAACCAAGACAGAGTTAGTTTATTCTAAAAAGCTATACTAAAGCTTTACTATAGTGATGACCTTTTCTGACCCTCTCTGAAAGTTAAGCATTCGCTAGGAACCAATACAGATGATACCTAAAAATAAATATCTGCATACAGAGAATTTTAACCCTGGGTACACATTTGGGTAAAAAAAAAGGCATTTTCAAGTGACACTTCATGACAGCCCAAGAGGAATCCACTACAGAGGAGAATGATAGATTTGTGCTGCTGTTATGCTCCATTCATTGTATATGATAAATGGGTTATTCATCACAAATGGCAATGAGAACATTGGCTTTATTTGAGAAGGTGGGAATTTTAGCATCAGAAAGACTTGAATTGTTGTTCCCAGCTCTGCTGCTGGCCTTGAGGGTGAACTGGGACAAGTCATCTTGCCCTGTGATACCTTTGTTCCACCATCGAAAAAGCTGTGAGATGGATACTGCTCCTTTGTAAAGCATTCAGATCTCATGTCCTAGGAGCCAGGTACCATTGCTGATATTGAAAGGATTTAAATTTGTGTATACAAGTGGTGGCTGTGTTTTGCTGTAGGATTATTGTGGTCCTGTGTGCTAATTGGGTCATGGGGTAAGAGGCTTAGTCTGTCATTTCAAACTGCTTGGTTACCTGGAAAAACATGATGACTGCTACTAGAAACATGCATGTGCTAAGGCCTCCATATTTACAGTAAAGATTTCCTGGGGACAAAATGTGCCCATGTCACATCATTAGGTTCAGTGTTTCTGAGAGGTGTTGCACATTTTTAGTGAACACACAACACCTATGCCTCTGGCTAGCCCATGGGAATCTTGGATAGGTGGAAAAAAATTCCTCAGACTCAAGATAAAAATAATCTCCCACATATCTGAAGATACATATTGACAAAGAATTTGGGATTTGTTTTTCCCATGCCTTGCATAGGAATGGAGTGACTGCATCACTGGACAAAGAAAGGACTACTGATATCAGCTAATTTGGCTTCTGCAGGGCCTTTGATGTGATCCCCCAGATTTTTGCCTCTGACTTGCAGAGATAGAGATTTGATGATGACTTTCAGAAGGCTGGAACATCTTTGTGAAGAAAAGGCTGAGAGAGCTGAAGTCTTTAATGGCTGGTGAAGGGAAGACTCTGAGGAGCACTTACTGTGACCTTTCAAGGCTTAAGCAAGGCTTGAAGGATTGATGGAGAGAGATTTTATACTACTGCCTGCAGGGCACAAGGGACAATAATTTTAAAATGAGAGTAGATTTAGACTGGATTTAAGGAAGAAATTTTTTACAATGAGGATGGGAGACACTGAAATGAGTTGCCCAGAGGATCTGTGGATGTCTCATAGCTGGAAGTGTTCAAGATCAGATTGGATGGGACTTTCAGTAACATGATCTAGTGAAAGGTGTCCCAGCCTGTATCTGGGGGGTTGGACTAGATGACCCTTGAAGGTTCCTTTCAGTCCAAACCATTCAATGACTCCTCAAGGCCAGAGACCACATGCTTAATGCTCGTCACTGTGCCTCCGTAACCCAGCAAACCCCTCCTGCACACACGTGATGAATTTACGTGTGTTTGACTCCAGCTGCTTTCTCCCACCTCAGTGAACCATCTCCCCAGCTGTATGGGATTGAAAAACGAGTGTTTTCAACTCAAACCAGTTCACTGAGTTGCTGAAGGGGGTAGATGGTGCAAACTCCAACACTATCACCTAGGAGGAGGGAGATGTGGGCCTGGACCACTGGATGCCTCAATCAAAACATAAGAATATTAGTAAAGAGTAAGAGTAAAAAGCTTCTTTCTATCTCCATGTGAGCTATCCAGATCATGATGTAAGGGAAATGTTTTGGAGGTGTCTGTAAAACTTTGATTGGAAGAAAAAGTATTTTGGAAAACATGTTTTCTGAGTGTGTGGTGTCACTTCCAACCAAGTTTTGTACGTAAGATAACGTTTTAATTTTTTTTTTTAAATTTAGGACATAGGACTTAGTTTTATGGAAAAAAAACCCCAAAAACACTAAAATGTACTGTCACTTTGTTAAGTCATAGTTGTTCCTTACTAATTCTGATATTCACTTGAAGATAGCTGAAACATTCCTGATATTATATTTTGCTGTATTTTATTTTCTAAATAATTTAAGGCAACTTAAATTATATAATACCTGTATAAATATTCCTTTCATACAACAAATTTTGTGTTGAAAGAGAACTTTTACATTAACTTATTCTCCAAACCATTTAATTTCATTTGACTTCAATGAAAACAGAACACATCTGAAACAAAATAAAAGCAAATTGTCAGGCAATGTCATTGTCATCCAATAAGGCACATCTTCATCTGCAAATGACAGCATTTCAAATGTACTCATGTACTATGGAGTAGTTAGACTTAATTATTCTTACAGTAAGCTAAAATCAATAAACCATAAAATAAATTATGTTAATATTTTAACATTTGTATCATGTCGGGACAGAATACAGCACAACAGCTTTGAACTGTATAAATCATATTATGCATTTCTACTTCTGGCATGTCCTAAAGTAATGCAGAAACAATCTTAAAATGAAATAAAATATTACAGTGGTCAAAGCAGGTACGTTTAAGAACTTTTGGAAGCATAAATTAAAAAGCAGAAGTATAGAAGTATAGAAAATAAGAGCAAATTAAAAACATAGGAAAAGGAAGGCTTCAGCTAGGTCTGCAATTGATCCCACTTTTCTCCTGAACATGGTGGGGACGGGGAAGATAGAAGCCTGAGGTGTGCCTCCCAACATGCAGGGCATGTTGATTGAAATCATGATGATTTCAATCAGATGAGGCTGCCAGAGAGCCATCCCAGCTGGCAGTGAGCGTGTCAGCAGCACGCGGCCCATCCTTCCCTCTGCAGCGGATCTGCCACGCGAGAGGCGCGACGACAGCGGCCCACGTGCCTGGTGGGCAGCCGGGTCTTAAAGGCATGAGCAGTGAAAAGGGATGAGAAGGAAGAATTTGGCTCTTAACTGGAATGTACCTCATGGAGATTTATGTTGACTGGGAGGTGTCTTGGGTAACTCATTTATGCCAGTGACAGTGAATGGTGATGACTGTTGTTTATTAATGTAAATTTGGCTTAATGGGGAGGCATTCAGCAGGTGCCAAGTAACTGCATGGTCAGTTGACTCTGTCAGGTCAAATTAGACTCAAATTACAGGTTTCATTAAAAAAAAAACCAAAAACTGTTTTCTGGCGCTAAGGCCAGCAGAAAACAATTTAAAAAAAAGGTAAAAAATAAATAAACATAGAAACAATAAGCTTAAAACAGCCTTTGCAATAACAACATTGGCTTTGCTAAGATTAGGGTAACTTTGGTTTGCACTTGAAAAGGTCACCAGGGTGGTGAGAATGTGCTTGCCACACAATACCATGGCACAAATGCATTTCCTCTACAATGCCTACAGATAATGTAATATCACAACTTGCACTGTTGTTCCAGCTGTCATGAATGGGTCCAGAAGGGACTGAAAGTCATGCACCAGGCAAACAAATTACACTGTCTGGTCTCTGTTGTTTGAGATCAGTTGCAAACAATGAAGGCAGAGCAGCCAGGAAATGCTGCGCAGTCTGAGCTCTCGCAGTGGTCTTTACGAGCGGGCAGCAGGAGTGGCACATGCAACCATGGCCCCACCTCAGCCCCTTGGCTTCCTTCCAGTCTGTGCTTTACTCCAGTGCACATGCAAGAGCACAACCAGAAATGGCTCTTCTGGTTATGAAAAGCAGGTTTGACCATGTCCCAGATGCTGCAATTCTGGGCCCATCTGAGTATTGCTTGGATATGAGAAGGACACGGTCTATCCTCACATGGTCATGTTTATTGTCAGGCACTTTCAAATCAATGAGGAGGCTATTTAGTAGCTCGAGTAAGTAGATAGCTCAATTTTCCTTATAAGAGGTTTTTTTTTTTGGCAGCTGAAGAGTACTTAATATTTTGCAGCATCTATTCCTTCACATCAGACACACTGTTTGGAAGACATAGAATTTTTCCCCTAACTGGTTCAAACAAAGGGGTTCTTTTCATGCTCATGTGAAATTGCTGACCCTTCCCAAATGATTCCAAGGCAGATGTGATGCAACCCAAAGCTGGCAGCAGCACTGTCATCGCTGCTGGTATTTCAGCAGCAAGGTAGGTACTGACAGAGCACAAGAGGGTCTCTGGCTTTAATAACATAGCAATTAGAATTGAAGTAGATTATAACTGAGAGAGTCTCTTGTCAAGGGTATGAATGTTATCCTTGACCAGTATTGCAAACATGTAAGCTATTTCTGCTTATAGATGATAATCTAAAAAATGTGAAGCTAATAGAGTGTGTGTGAAAATTACAGCAGGGGAAGATTTAAGAGGAAGGAAAGGAAAGATGAAGGAATGGAGGAATAAAATGAAACACAAAAAGGACTTTATTTTTTTAATGTATTAGTTTTGTGCAAGAAAATAAACCTTTCCAGACACAGAATAGTTTTAACACTTATTTGCCATAGTATACTTCATCAAGGAGTAGAGGAACTTCAATTTAATCTCTTTCAGTATAAAGTGAAACACTTATTAGTAAAGGTACCAGCATAAATAGCTATTTTAAAGTAGTTCTAAAATCTGTGGACCATATTTTATGCTTACCTACCCTACATAGATTGAGTCCACCTGCTGAGATAAATTCTTCATGAAAAGATACTTGAAGGATAATAAATCCTCTTTCTTCTTCAGTGATACATTAGGTGTAAGATGACTATAATTTCTCTTTGTAAGGACTATTTCTCAAAGAATTCCTTCTTCTAGAAGAGTATAAACAAAAGTGTAGGAAAAATTAGACCAAGGCATGAAAAAAAGATGTAATCATAACAACATTGTATATTTTTCTATTATTCTGATTGTTCTTGGGAGAGAGAGAGTGAGAGAGCAAAAGAGAAGAAAACACAACTACTAGCCTCCAGAACTTACAGGAAATTAATAACAGCATCTGTGGGGTTTTTCTATAATAGTGAAATTTTCCCTGCTGTTCTGAAAATAAGAAGAGCATAAAGCGACAGAACATCAGTTGGTGTAAATTATCATAGCTCCAATAAAAGACTGTTCTTTTCCCAATAATTTTAATAGGGAAAAATATACTTCTATTGATCCAGGGCTGGACAATATTTGGAATATATGTGCAATACTCATTTTTATTTTTAATAAGATTTTTGCAGCATCAACCACTGAGACTTTGAGGGGCTCAGAAATCTTGTCTCCTCTTTCTGACACAAATCTGGCAGAAATGGGAGCAAATTTGGTGATGCTGAAAAGAGGTAGAGAGCAAAGGGGTGGGCAAACAGGGAACTTAAAGGGCCTTAAGATTTGGGTAGATATCTGGGGGATTGGGATGAAGCTGAAGGTGCCCTATGCTGCCTGTACACAGAAGGCCTCTGGTAAAACATGCCAAGAAGGTGGCCTAAACTCCTGGTGGGGCCTTCAAGCTCCCAGCTGAGGGCAGGATGACGTGCAGCAATGCAGAGCCCTGCCTGACCCAGGCACCAGCACACAGGTCTGCAGCCAGGTAGGGAGGCACAGGGGACACATCCAGGTCTCTCAGAGTGGCACCTGCTGCTTGCTGCCCCTCTGAGCCAGAGGAATTCCTCTTGCTGATGACTGCCAGGGCTCCTGCTAGAAAGAAAACACTACAGAGAAACAGATTTGGCACAAATATATCTGCAAGAACTAATTTTTCTACCTGACTCATGTAAAAGGACAGGGCAAGGAATAGCACTCTGTATCTCTGCCTCACTTTCCATTTTTGGGATAATTGCCACTCATGGCAGTGGGGACATCCCCACCTCTGACATGCCAAGCTGCTTTATCCAGCTCTCCTCTCACACAGCAAATGCTTCCACCCACTGCCTTTGCACCTGGCTTTCCAACCTGTGGTCAGGGGGCTGTCTAGCGTTGCCCCAGTTTTTAATTTCCCCAGTCTTTTTCTGCCATTGAGATAAATCCAGACTGAAAGATGCAAAGAAAGAATGAGTAACCATGGCTAAAGGCTTGTTAGAAAAAATCATAGCTAGAAAGGCCATAAATTCCATATTTACAATGCCAGCTATTCACAGCATGGCTCTATTGAGTCACTGCACGTGTGCTTTTAAAGTCCATAGACTTCTGGAAGGATGCTATTTGCATGAATCACAGGTTTCACTGTGAACTGGCTGGTACCACTTGTTCAATGGTAATTGTAATTTTCACAGTATTGGGAGCGGGGGACTTGCTGGAAATATCACCAGCAAACCTCCAGTTGTCCACCTGACCTAAAGAAAGCAGAGGGTGTGCTTTTAGAGGGCTTTCTTTTTTTAATGCTGAAATAAGGGAGGGAGAGCATGTCCAATTACAGCAGCTGGACAGGAACTTCATACTAGGGATGAAGCCAGGGTGGTGTTGGACTGGAGTGACTGTGGATGTGGATTTGCTGAGAAGTGAGATGGAAAATAAGGGGCCTTTTGATGGACCTTCAGAGAGAGGTGAGCCAAAGGAAAATGATCCTACCTTTCTGATTCCCTATCAGCTGTTTGGTGGATTATTTTCATAATAATAATAATAATAATAATAAGAAGAGAGAATTCTTACAAAAGTAAAAACTTTTGTGCAATTTTCCTGAATTTAATGGTTTCTTAAGAAAAGGAGGAGAAAGAGACTGATGTGCTCGTTGAAATACCTGTTCTTGTCAGTGTGCTGCATTTAAAAAAAAAATTTGGATGCAAATTTTTGCATTCACAGGGACATATGTAAACCTTTGAATTCAACTGTATAATTTCTTACTTCTTGACTCTTGAATCCCCGCCCTGTTTTATGATCTCTCTATTACCAGTGGTATTGTTATTTTATTGTGTAGTCAAAATATTTTTGAGAAGATTTTTTTTTTAAATCATAATTGTCCTGAATTAAATGTATGAGTGAGGGTTCTGTGTATGTATGTATAATTTCAACATACAAGAGATATACTTGAGAAGCTGTTCTCTATCTGGTAACATAAATCCAGGAAATTTTGAAGCACAGAGAGGGAATAGGACTTGTTTGGCTTCACAGTGGCCCCAGTCTTACAAACAGCAGTGCACAGGAAAATGCTTCATTTGAAAACACGTCTTCCGTGAGCTTTCATGAAGATTAAGGAGCCTGCCTAAGTGGTTGCAGAATCGTGGTTACAACTTGGGAGGAGGGTGACCTGGCATAAGTCATGAAAGACATGGCACAAAATGGTTCCCTCAGCCACTCCTCCAAATGAATTCAACAGGATCTGATTCTGTGGCTTACGGCTTACAGTCAAGGAAATCAGTATTTCAAACATAGTTGAGAAAGATGATTGTCAGTACAGCACAAAATTATTTTCTTCTCAGACTGCAGCTCCAAAAATTAAAATCTCAATTTCCTTACAATGATAGATGGAGAGATTAAGATGGTTTTATTTGATTTTTAAAGACTTCATTCTTTATTTGTCCAGAATAGCTCAAGTTATTTCAAATTTATTCAGGATTAGAAATAAATAGAGAAGTCCTGTTAAGAATGAAGAAGCAATAGAAAGTGTACAAGACCAGGAATTGTACTGAGCAGAGTGAGCTGTCACTGAGGGGGATGAATCAAGAGTGATAACACTCCATGAGAGGAAGAAATGCTGAGCAGAGAGATAAAACCTGAAAATGGTGTCATAGGGTCAGGGTTATGCAACAAAATCAGAGAGCTTCTTTATGCCATAATAGCACAAATATGTAAATATTTCTCTATATTCAAGCAGTTGTAAACTTCCCAGTATTGTAACTTAAGTTACAATAAAAGTAAAACCTTATTATACCTTGATTGCCCAAATGAAAATTCTGGCAATACAATGACAAAACAGTTCAAGTAAATCTCATTTGCATACATTAACCTTCTTCCCTAAGGCACAAAGCCTTGAGCTGGTCCCTAAATTTACACATCTGAGTTTCAGAAAGAGCCTAATTGCCAAAGGCACCCTAAGTAACCAAGTGAAAACAGACACACAGTTCTACAGAGTGGCTGAGATCTCAAGGGATAAATTACATTTGGGAGGGCTTCTCCCCTCCCTTGACAGCCCAGAGTGAGCCAGGAATAGGCTCTAGCCTTATTTTAGGCTTTTCTGTAAAAGCTTCAATGTGGCTCAAAATGCCTAATCCTCCCTGGACTCTGTCAGGATATCAAAAGCCACAATGCGCATGGCTGGTCACAGCACCTCAAAAAGAGTTGCAAGTAGTAATAAGAGTCTCACCTGAGAGGAAAGTCGTTTGACTGATAGAAAAACATGCATATTAAAAATAAACTGCATTTTGTATCTTTTTGTCAATCTTGGATTAATACCTACTCAGGAAAACAATAACTATTTAAGATAGACCTTACAGAGAGTGGGCAGAATTGCATAATTCTCTTTCAGATAGGATTTCCTTAAATTTATATTATTTTCTATCTCTGTATTCTGACCTTATGAACACTGTTATTAGCTGATTGGGAAAGGGTGGTGGTGGTGCTGCTGAGTCCAAATCAGCATCAGCTGCTCCTTTGCCTCATGGTATGACTTCATGGTATTGTCCCAATAAGAAATGAGACTTCAGCTGGTCCTGATTATTGCTGTATTAAAGTTTTTAAGGCTTTCATACTGTAGGATAAGTTGTCAGGGTTTTGGGGAGGCCTATACTAGAGACAGGAGACAAGTCTTATCCTGAAATATTCATGTTTGTATCTGCTGCCTTGGCTAAACCATAAGTGGTAAACAGACTACATGAGACATAGTCCCAAATTCAAATGCCCACCACAGATGAAACCTTTGCCTGTAGAAAACTAAGAAACAGTCCTCTTACAAAGAGAAGTCACTATCTGGACTCTTTAGTGGGAAAACAAGAAACTAAGTGCAATGTGTGAATAAAATGTTACTGAAAAATTTTGGCAAATAGTGCCACCAATCTCATAGCTCTCGGACAAACAGGACAGAGACACAGACTTTTACCACACAAACTCTTTTAGAAATGAGTGAAAAGAGGCAAATATCTGACTTTTCCTACAGTGTCTAAGGGGTGGCATGGACAGGGCTAAATTAATTTCAGAGAGGAAGTGCCATTGCTTTTTTAGGGGAATGCTGATGAGCCAAAGGCTTAGTTTCATCTCCTGACCTTGTTGCATTACTCTGTTCAGCAGTATCTAATCCCTTAATGATTTATCTCCTTATCCCAGTCCTACAGAATTTTGCTTTTAAATTTGCAATAATTAAATGTTTGTTCTTTTCTAACTCAGTGAATAATGTGCTGCAACTTAATACTTTTGCCTAGAAGACAGTCCCATAGTGTCTGGGGTTTATACTATCAAATCCAACCATTCAACTGGCAGGTGGAGTTTTGAGTGGATTTCTCTTAGGATTGTATTCCTCAGGCCACAGGTGCAGATACACTCCCATGCCTCGTGAAAGAATTCCAGGACCACTTTTTTAGGTAAAGCAACTTGTCATTCCCCTAAAAAACACACTTTCAGAAGGTTGTAAAACCTCATTAGAGTGTTTAATGAAATTTAATTGTTCTAAACCAAGGACTATTGTTATATAGTTTTCTGTGTTTTGTGGAAAACATTAAGTGGACTACCATAAATGTCCTTTACTGAGTAATGTGGGCCAGCAGAACACTAACCTGCTAAGATGCCTCTTTCACTGCATGTCACTACACTTAGTAAAACTGCTAAAATCCACTTTGCTCCTGGCAAAGGATTTTATCCTTGGCACAAAGCAGAAGAGATGGGTGGTCATCCAGGCTCTGGACGGCTCTTTTAGGGGTTACTAGAAAGATGTTGGAAGTGAGAAAGGTCCTACTTTAACCAGAAAGCTGATTCCAGGTGTTGGTTTGAGGCTATGCCTGTTGCATTTATTTCTGCAGTGGAGTCAGCATCCATGTGAATTTAAGATCACAGACACTGAACTGCCTGCTTTGGAAGCATGCTCCATAGTCAGCAAAGGACATCTCAAACCTGGGTAAACATTTTCTTTAAAATGATGTCCAGTTTAATGTAGACCTTGAATTATAAGTCATCACAACTCTAGTTGCATGTGTTGTGACCCCAGTATTCCCAGGCTTCCATTTTACTGGATTTGTCAGAGGTTTTATCTGGAATGGTGGCATGAATATTCATTGCCTTTTTTTTTATTCTCCCTAACTAATAATGTGTTCCACAGCAAGAGCTTATAATAGAGCATGATAACCAGAGAGCTTCATACTGAAAATAAATGAGTTATCCATACAGAAAAGCATTCTGCCCATCCATATGTAGACCTTATATTCGCTTTTTTTGTGGTTTTGGTGTTAAATCTTATTTGTGGACTTGAAATGACTTTTCTTTTTTATGTGTCTTCAGGTTTGTGCTATTTAAGCCCTGAGTGATTGCTCCTAACTGACTCTCTCCCTTCCCCCTCCTTTTTCCTTTATACAACAAAAACAAGGTCTTTGCATTAAGAATAAGATTGACCACAGGCTACTTTAACATGCCTCAGCAGCCACTGTCTCTCCCCTTTACTTCCTGTCACGTATCCATTTCTACTCATGTGAATCAATCATACCTCTCATTTATAACATATGGCAGCAATATATATGAAATTAATATAATAATTAAAGGAAATATTATTGAAAGGTCTAAAGAAAAATAATTCTTAAAAATTGAACATTCAGTCCAGTTAAAGCATTGTGTGTGTTCCTTGGAGAGGGTCTTCAGTACTCTGCATCTCATGGGTGTCATTGGATGTAATTGTTGCCATGCTAAATATTCATGTATGAATAGTCTGGAATAAATTCTCTTGTAAATTGACAGAGGGCAAGTTAGAACTGTCCTTGAGTCTCTCATCTGCATCCTCATTTTTGAAAAACTGTCTCGTTTGCATGTGTGTGTGTGTACTTGGTTAAATTAAACATGGAAAGCTGCTCTCTTTCTGAAACACTCTGCTGCTTCTATCACCTGTTACTAGCACTGGTTATATATAACAACCCAGTTTTGTGGGGTAGAAACTGGTTTAAAACAATTTATGACTGGCAATAGTTCTTTGAGTTGCTTGCTGGCCCCACCTGATAGCAGAGTGGGCTCTGCCAGAAGGAATGTGAACACACACAGCAAGGCAACCTCTGTGGTGTGCTACTCACCATCTGAGTCAGAGAGATGGTGAGCAGAGGGAGAACGTGGCCAGGCTCACCCAGAAAGGTTACAGAAGACACTGAAACTGAGTGTTTTCATCCAGTCCTCT
Source organism: Parus major (assembly GCF_001522545.3). NCBI lineage: Eukaryota > Metazoa > Chordata > Aves > Passeriformes > Paridae > Parus > Parus major. The sequence continues at coordinate 48,259,738 of NC_031774.1, forward strand.
GTCCACCTAACATGCTGACACAAATATTTTGGATACAAGTGCTGACTGTCTGGGAGAGCATTATCCTTTCTAGTGTCTAACCCTCTTTACCAGGTGTTGTCAGTCTTTGTGGGTTATGTGGTCTGGATTCATATCTTTCCCTGTTTTGGTCCCATACAACATGGAACTCTCCTCACCTCATCTTTGCTTTTTCTTTCTCCTAAAGACCTGCATAATTAAGTTTGGTTTGTTGGTTTGTTTTTTTTTTTTTTCCCCTTCTGTACGAGTATTGTTTACTTTGATATTTTATCCAATGGAGAGAAAAAAGTGAGTGTTCACACTCCTCTGTATGATGAACACTGACATGATTAAGGCTTCTTCATTTCAGTCTTTCCCAGGCAATTATTTTCCCACAGTTCTTCCTCAGATTTGAACTGTGCTCTGAGCACCTCAGCTCCTCTCCTCTGGCCCCTGTTTCCTGTATGCACAGGGTCACTGCTAGATGTCTCTGCTGGGGCAAGGTAGCACCTGGTGACTTGCCTGGGTGCAAGGACCTGTGTCAGGCTGCCTGATGATGCCTTATTCCTTTCTGTGTCAGTCTGGTGTTTTTAGGATTGCATCTGTCTGTGGTGGTTGGACCCTGGCTGGAGGCCAGCTGCCCACCAAAGCTGCTCTACCACTCCCCTCCTCAACTGGAGAGAGGTGAGAAAATTTCATTAATGGTTCATGAGTTGAGATAAAGACAGGGAGAAATAACTCACTGATTACCATCATGGGCAAAACAGACTTGATTTAATTGAATTTATTGCAAATCAAATCAGAGCAGGATAATGACAGCTAAAATGGTTATTAAAAACACCTTCCCCTTGCCCCTCCCTCCTTCCCAGAGTTAACTTTATTCTCAATTCTCTCTACCTTCTCCCCTCTCAATGGTGCAGGGGAATGGAGGTTATGGTCAGTTCATCACATGCTTTTTTCTGCAGGTGCTTCCTTCTCAGGAGTCTTTCTCCTGCTCCAATGTGGGCTTCCTCACACAAGAGACAGTCCTCCATGAACTTCTCCAATGTCAATCCTTCCCACAGGCTACAGTTCTTCATGAACTGCTACAGTGTGGTCTCTTTTCTCCCCTGCTCTGTGCAATCCTTCAGGAACAGGCTGAATGCGTTCCCCTTAGGGTCACAGTCTTCTTTTGGGCATCTACCTGCCCTGGGGTGGGGCTCCTCCAGGGGCTGTGGGTGGATCTCTGTGGTCTGCCCTCCAGGGGATGCAGACATCCCCATGGACCTTCATGAGCTGCAGGGGCACAGCTGCTTCACCATGCACCACAGCTGCTTCCATGCAGGGGAAACACACTCCAGCATCTGGAGCCCTTCCTCCCACTTCTTCATTGACCTGAGTGCCTGCAGAGCTGTTCCTCTCATATATTCTTACTCCTCAATTACTTACGCCACAATTACTTCTGTGCAATAACTTCTTTTTTTCCCCCCCTTCCTTAATATATTGTCACAGAGCTTCACAATGCCTCCAATTGCTCCCAGCAGCAGTAAGACACAATCCTCTGCAGACACTGAATTACTGGTGCCTTTTTAGCCAAAACCAACATGTGCTTGTGCTGCTGCAGAGAACCACAATCAAACAATCCCCAACATCTATCTTCTTGTCCAGCAGACAAGACAGTTTAAGGGCAGGACCTCTACCAGCCAAGGAGCTGAGGTTCAAAGCAGCAGAGTGGCATTTTGCAGACCCAGTACTGAAACCAAAGGGTTTCTTTGCAGATGCCATGTGGATTGGCTGGCATCTGTGAGGAGGAAGATAGAAAATAATAGTGTGCTATGCTTTCTTATACCTATGTATTTGGACAGATCATAGTTTAGCTTGAAAATCTGAACCAGGCAAAAAGTACTTAATCAAATTCATAACCACAGTCGTGCAGCAAGGCTGTGATATCTCAAGGCATATGGCTGTAAACTTTTGGAAGTAAACTTCCAGGCCATTTGGAGGAGTGACAAGCTCATCGTGAGCCAGCAGGAGAATCAGCAGAACTGCAGGATGTCCAGGCTAAGAGTGGGCAGCCGGAGCTGGATGTAGGACACACTGGTCACCCTGTCAGGAGAGAAATTGCCTCTTCTTTTCGTCCCTCCTATTGCCCAGTGTGCTGCAGGATGGCTTTTACTGGCAGGAACTTACTTTGTTGGCGAGGGAAGCCTCTGCCTCTGCTGCTCAGGTGAAATCCAGCATGGGGCTGAGCCTGGGGCAGACAGGCAGCCCTTGAGTTCATGGGGCTCCATCCTTGGGAATGAAGGTGACATGCCAGACAACCACATATTAGTTCTAAAAAATCTGAAAACTCTAAAAGTCTAAAAAGCTTCCCTCTGGTCCCATGGAGGAATAACAAAATGCTGCTGCATTTCTCAGGATCAGGAGAGGGCTGGGTCCTGACAGGGGACTGGCAAGGCTTTTGGGGCCAGCAGAGGGACCGGTGCTGGCCGGAATGTGCAGTTAGCAGCACAAACACACTTGGCTCTGGAGGCGAGGTGGTAAGATATATTTTTTTAATTATTGAGCTGTGTACACATTATGAAACCATTATAGAACCAAAGTATATAAAATTTCAAATTGCAAATACCAGCTTATACAAAGGGGTAATAAAATAAATAATACATTAACTAGCTCCAGTACTCTGCATTCATAGACAGTAATGGAACCATATACATCAGAAGCCATAAAAATGCATACATTAAACAGGGTGCACAGTGGTAACTGAGGGTTCATCTTGATGCTTCCTGGCTGCATGAGAGTCTATTAGTGCTGGGGGATGGGAACTCTATTTGCTACTTAAGCAGTTATTGATTGAGAGAGGGAAATACAAACCTCACAGACCAGGCTGGTAGGAAAAAGGGTGAGAACTTAGCTTGACATAACACATGAATACTGTAAACAAAGTGGACTTTGAAGGTTATTACTGTGTGCTGTAGTGCAGGATCTGTCTTGTTGTGGGACACCAACAGAGAGGATTGCACTGTGTGTGCACAGGTGGAACACCAGCACACCATGCATGTGCAAGAAGGAGGTGTCCTCATCAATGGTCATTCTGCAGATTTTGACAGGGGAAATAATTTTCTTTAGAAATAAACATCCTCTAATTCAGCAAAAATATGGGGCAAGATCCTTCTCTGGCTCCTGTACATTGTGGCAGTACTGGTGTAGCTCAGGTAGCCCTTGCCAGAGAGGGCTGTGTGATACCTGTGTATGTGCCAGAGTTAGGTCTGGCTGGGTTTAGACTGGAGTGTTGTCCTCCCATGGCCATGGATGTGTTTATTTATGTCACTGCATTGTAACAGATTTTCCTGGAACCTGCATGATGCAGGGAAAATCTAAGTTTCTGCATCTACAGAGGAGAACAGAATATTTGGCCAAGGACCCAAGATCCAATCCCATCTCACTTCAGGCAAGAATCCTTTCCACTCCCTCTTGCTCTGTCTCCTGAAGCCCATTTATTTTTTTTTCCATGCATATATTGTTGTGACCCCAAGAAATAGCAGTGTGCAAGTGCTCTGCTGCAGAACCCATGGTCTTTGAAGAATCCCTCAATGGGAGAGTTTGGCATGCTAGGGTCTGTGCATCAAATGGCTTACAGGAGTGGCCTACTTGGAAAATTTGGGGAATCTAATGAATGGAAAGAAACTTAAAAAAAAATAAATCAGACTGTCTTGAAGGGTAAAAAAGCATGTGTATATATTTATATATAATATTATTATGATAGCCACCTGATAACATCAAATTAATTTAGATAAAAGTAAAGCTTATTCCTTGACAGGGTTCTGTTGCTTCTTTACTTTCAATGTGGCAGACAGATTCATGGCCAGAAACCTCTTCATTGGTTTAAGAAACATTCTAAAGCAGGATTTTTTTGTCTGTTTGACTTGAATGATATGAATGCCATTATCTACTTGCTGGTACTGAAAATTCATTGTGGGGCTCTATTAAGTCTCTTTTCATTAAAAATAATTCTAATATATTGAGGAAGGAAAAGGGAATTGGAAAGAGAAGTGGAAGGGGAAGACAGGTTTGGAGACTTCCCTATGCTATGTCTGCTTTCTCTTTGTCAAGTTTTTCATCTGATGAAAATAAACATTATTCCATTGATTTTACTGATTTCTAGTAAGATAAAGACAGAGCACTGTAATCATATAATGCCATGAGGCACAGCTTACATCCTCATTTTTGTTCTGCCTGCAGACAAAATGGATGTTTTATTCTTGAACACCACTAAGTGAACCTGTACTCGTGTCCCTTGCTCTCTTTCTGGGTCAGGCCCTGATCTCTGTTTCCCTGACACAGCTAACAGGTTTCTGTTGGTGCGGAAACTGTGCTCTGTTTACACTGATGGAGCAGAGACTAGGGCTCCTGGCTCCCTCTTCTCCACTTGCACAAGCCAAATGTGATCCATACAGGAATTAATTAAATTTTAATAATTAATTTAATGGGGGAGAATTAAAAATTAGGAACAATTTGTTTTGAAATATATGTACTGAGCAGATGCCATGCAATCTCAGGTACACTGAGTTGACATGCATTCTGTTTAAAAATGCTGTATGATTTCAACTATCAGAAGGGTTTGAAAGTGTTATACCCTTGACAGTGACCTGTATTAAAATTAAAGCTCATGATTATTTGCCCAAGAAGACAACAAGATTTGCTATGTAATTTGAGAAGCATTTATAATACTGCTACCCATGTTGTAAGCTGATTATAAATAAAGTTCAGCAGAATTGCTTCCATCAGAAAATCAGAATTCACAGTCAAATAAAGTGTACAACCCTGATGTGTAGATGCTTCTAACTGCTACTGTACATAAATCAGATTCTGCTTAGCAACTGCTGCATATCATGTTTATTAAACACCTTCTGCTTATTACAGCAGAGGGTACTAAAAATTCTTCATGAAAATTTCTCAAATATCTTTTCACATCTTGGATATTTTTTAAAGGTCTCATTGCAGTGAACAGAATCCTTCTGCGGAAATGGTACTTGGGGGCTCTCAACATGTGCTTCCTGTTCCAGTCAGTCACATGGAAAATGTTCTCAGTTTACAAACCAGACAAATTGTTTTGTGTTGTTGCTTTAGTCCTAAGGCTCAACCCAGCATAAGGAGAATCAGGCTTCCTACTTTCAATATCATTGAGCATTTTGTTAAAAGTAATGCTCTTTATGAGTTCTGGGAAGTATTTGAAAAAAGGCGATTTCATGAGGAAGTAAACCTGCCTCTGTGTCCCAGAAGGATGCTGGATCAAGTGACAGTTCAACAAAGAAAAGAACCCTTTACTCATCTGTGATTCTTTTGCACGAACCTCTGCTATGAAATAATTTCTAACTGCTAGTCCACCATTTCATAAGTGACACACATTTGTCACAGTGTCCCACATTTACACACTACAATGGGCCTTTTAAACTAGTCACAGATGCTACGGGGTCTTACAGATTGAAAATGGTCAGCTGCATACTCTGACAGCCATTACTGTCACAGTGTATTCTAAAATGTCAGGCTCCATTTATATCTCATAAAAATAAAATAGCACTAGAAATATCAGCTTTGAAATAACTTTCAGTCCATCTCTTGCAGCTCCTTCTCTGCTCTTGTCTCAAGCTTTTCTTGACTGTTGCATGTTTGTCACTTCTTGATCTCTTTCTTCTAGTTGTAGTACAAATGTCAGCTCGCAGACATTTGTACTGCATTGCTCTACCTCTGCAACTTCTGCCAAGCTGACCACAAAATGTTGCTAATCTGTTTATGCAACTAGCAGGGGTGGAAGAACTCTGGAGGGTTAACCAGACCCTTCACACAGGGTGTCTGGCCAAATGCTTCTGTGGACTCTGGTGATTAAACTCTGAACTAATCTTTGTGTACACGCACACACACACACACACACACACACACATATATATATACACATACACACACACTATACTGCATTCTTTGCTGTACTCCCTTGGCTCATGTGCAGGACTGTGCTGATGCGAGGGCTCACAGGGCAGCAGCCCTAGCACATGTGCCATACAGACATACCCAGAACATTGCCAAAACGCTGCACCTCTTCCACCATGGATGAGGATATTTCCACCTGGATTCAGGCCACTGAAACTAGTCTACCAAATCTGAAGTGGATAACTTTGATTCATTGCATGCAAAGCTAAATGAAGTAGCAACACAGAGATTATGGCACTGCAGAACACAGTGGCTCAGTTCTCCACCAGGACAAATGTGGAACATGTAACAGTACTCTGTAGTGCCACTCTTCATCTGTAAATCCTCAACTGATTAATGCCCCTCTATATGAAGAAGTACCTCTTGGTGAGTGAGAGTCATGCACCTCCTGAATCATACAGCCAACTTCTCCCTGCATGAATTGTGTGGGAAATGGACATAACCATTCTGGCTTATGATGGAGAACCTCTATCCCAGGACAGAACAGTCTTCCTCAGCAGAAAGTCTCACTCTGATCATACTGCAGCATGCCTTGTGGCTTTTTTACAGATCAATTATTGCTTGATTAACTATATAGGTAGCAGGAAACTGGGAGAAACACGGGGAGGTTTCGTGACATGGTAAATCTTAGAAGCTCTTTATCATCATTTAAAAACTTTTCTTTCCTACTAATTGTGCACATTTCTTAGCTGCAGAGCTCCTGTCTGTAATACAAGCAGTGAAAAATGCTACCTGGATAAGAATATATTTACATAATCATGAGCTAATTACTGTTTGTCATAAGTAAAATCAAGGAATTATTACCATGCACAACTTGTTTAGTTGTACATGGATACAGTTGAACTGCTGCCTTGTTCTACCCTAGAACTGGTTATATTTGCAAACAGTGTGCAAAAAATCAGTCCACTAACAGCCAGATGCACTTTCTGTTTCAAGATGTGCTGCTCCCGCTCTTCACTCTACTTTTTTTTGGTGGCATTCCTCCTGATTTAATCTAGTTTTCCTGTGGGTGGAATCTGGCATAAAAAATATGTAAAGAGCTCTATACCCATCTGCATCAAAGGTGCTGTATAGATACCAATTAGCAATAATGACATTCAGGCACTTCAGGTGTATTTGAAAACAGTTGGCAGTGCTGGGTGCTAGAAATACAGAATGACTCAGTTAGGTAAAATGGGATAGCCCTATTAATTCCAGCTGAGCCTTACCAGTTTATCTCAGCTGAGGATCTTGAGGATCTGACCCCTAAACTCAAGTCTCTCCCCAGCAGCGACTCAGGACCCAGCCAAATGCACACTGTAGCTCCCTGTTTTAATTAAAGAAGTGGAAATTATTTTCTATTTTGGAAAGTTGTTGGGAATGATGTATGGATAACAGCTTGAGAATTCAAATTATGCCACAGATCAGCATGACCTGCAAGAAGCAAAAATGTTTTGACTACTACTCTAAGCAAAATCAGGATGGATGTCATAGATTATCCTTGCGTGCACAAATTCATAGCTGCATGTTTTATGCTGTTTATAAGTAGCTTTATTAACTGAAGTTGACTGCTAAATTTCTATGCTTGTTTGGGAAAACTTCAAAAGTAAACAGTGGCAAAGAGCACTGTGCTATTTTTCCACTGTTATAGTTTTGCACATTTTTTTGTGCATTTCAGAATTTTTTTGTACCTATGATCAAGGTAAAAGAACAAATCTAAAAGAATTACAGTTAGTCTTTGATTTTTGGAAGCATTGTGTTATGTACAATGCACTGAAGCATCAATCATGCTGATATGATAAGAACAAGACATATAAAAGGAAGATGTTCTCCGAGATTTTCTTAAATCACAGTGCTCCAAACTTCACAACATGCTTTATGTACATTATGAAAAGTCCCTATCAGCTGTATCCAAGTAACTAGATATGTATTAACACAGCTCTCCTGTCTTCTTCCCTTTTTCTTCTTCCTTTTCCACCCTTCCTTAGTAAAGGCAATTTCTTTCCAGCTATCTCCAGTTATTAGAATCTTACTTTTAGCAGACTATGGTTGTTGGAATCTGGTGGGCTTTGATGGTCTTGGTTGTTTTCATGTAATGTCAGTGTCGTTTGAAATTAAAAATATTAAGACTTTCATAGTTACCTTGATTGCGCTAAATGGACAAATTGGCAGTGCTTTACTTATGCTGATATAGATATAAGGAAAGAGCTCCACAAATTCAAGAACTGTACTAATACAGTTGAAGATCTGATTATGCAGCTGACACATCTAGCAGGAATAATACTTCATTGCTGTTATTTCTCCCAGTATTTTGTGTGTGGTAGAACTACGGAGATTTTTTTATACTTGTCAAGCAACTAAAACCACAAGTTCTGTTTAAAATTCTCTAATGCAGTTGATATACTACTGGAAATCTAATCAAAGCTACTTTCCTGAATATGGCTGGAAGACTTTTTAATCTAGAAAGGAAAAGGGATTCAGGTTAGGAGGCTGAGGGAAACAGGTGTTTTCCATTATGCTGAAAATTTTGTTCCTCAGGCTTCTTATGTTTTCTTCTGCCATGTAGGACACAAATATCTCTCACGTATATATTGGTCACAGTTATGAGTATTTAATACTGGTTCAGGAGAAAGCATGACACACAACTTGTTTTCAGGTCTAGTCTTCCTGTCAAAGGCATTACAGTGTTCAGGCTGTATACCTGCTTTTTTCCTAACAAGAAAGATTATTTCTCAAGCTAAGTAAATACATATATTTTTTCTGTGACATTATACAAGTAATAGTATTCTTTTGTACTTGTACAACAATTATAGGAACAAAAGCCTTACTAAGCACAACCCTCTTCAGAGTAAATTTGCTGTAGCACACAAAAGGAAATCAAAATAAAAGAAGATATTTATGTAATCAGTGGTAATATGTGATCAGCTCTGTGCCTCTGTGTTTTTAGGCTTCCATTTGACACTTTCTTATGAAACAGTAGGATCACTTGTAATAACATCTTTGCCTAGCCATATTTGTATTGATATGTATAGAACAGCGTGTTGAAATTTCCCTCTATGAAGATGCTTGAGGTCACATAAAATAAACAAACAAATACACAGACAGACTTTTCTTCCTTAAGCTTATCTTGTTGTGATCATGGAAGGTGGAACATCCTTCTCCTGTTTGCTTATCCTAGACTACTAAAATCAAAAGCCTGACATGTTAAGTATACATGTTCATTTAAAAATGTGGGGTTTTTCTTCATAAGCAAGACACTTTTGGGAAATTATCCTTTTGCTGAATATGTTTTCATTTCCTTGGAAAATATATTGGGGTGAGGAATGGGATGGGGGGGAGGGAGAGAGAGAGAACCTTTTTTGTTAATCCTCTGCAGGAAACCACAACAATCAATCCCCCTTCGGCAGCTGTTTTGTTCTTCAAATATCCTATCACTTTTTAAACTGATGGTGAAGGAAAGAATGCATTAATTTTCAACCAGATTGGGCTTCAGGAAAAAAGCAAGTTCTAATGCTGAAGAACAACATGGCATAATGTTGTTTTTCAAAACACCCCCAGATTTGTCTTTCTTTTTAATGTTCTTCACTTTGCTTCTTAGAAAAGGGGTTAAAATTAGTAGGCACATTTCATATTAGCGTATTTCATGCAATAAAGCATAAATTATTTAAAATAACACGACCTTTTATCTTGCACCTTTTGAAGGAAGCAAATTAAAAATGTAAATTGGGAGCTAATTAATATGCAAATGTATTCATTCGCAGTTAACAATTAGCAATTAAACCTGCAGTGTCTACAAAGAGCACGGACAAAATTAGTAACTTAATTTATCATTAAAAAATGAAAACGTACACAAAATTTTAATTGACTTTCAAAATATTTCCCCTGCTTTTTCCCTTTATTTTTAATACAAAAAATCATATTGAGCCTTAGATATATAGATGAAACTTGCTACCTACAGCTTTCTGTTGAAGTTCGTTACAAAAGACTGAAAGGGAATCATGTTAGGAAAAAGTTTGGCTTTTGCATGAGATGAATTAAAAAGACTGCTGATCTGTGTTAGCCACTCTCCAAAATGTAGATATTTCAGGACATATAGCACATACCCTTAGTGTCTAACTAAGCACAGAGAAAGTGTGTGTGTGCGTGTGTGTGTATTTATTAAACATGCAGAAGCAGTTCGAAGGTTTGTGCTTTGGTGTTTGATGCTTCAATAGAAGAACAGGAACACAGGATATTAACAGACAATAAATAGCTGAAAAATCTAAATAAGATACTGTGGACAGATAGTCACGCATGTTTATATTTAATGCTTGGTTTATTCTCCTTTTACCAGTTTTTCATTTCTTTTACTTTTAGAGGAGTTAAAAAACCCTCTGCATGTATTACTGCATTTTATGTCCATTTTCTGAGTTTTCTCATAATTAGCACTGCTCTTTCTGCAGATGTGAGCCTGTATTTTTAAATATTCTCTTTCTAATGTCATGCAGTGTATTATAAACAAGATGTGGTTAGCTTTACAGAAATACTCACAAACATTTGTTTGTGTAAGAGCCACAAGACTAGGATCACTCACATTTTTGCCCTCTTCTGTACATTTTTCACAAATACTTTCTCACCAAAATTTTGTTTGAAAATGTTGCTCCGAAATTAATATAGTGCGATGTTTCTAGATGTGCATGCATGGAAATCTTCAGCTCCAGCAAGTCAAAGTGCATAGATCTTTGTGTGGCCATTTTGGGAGTTCTTTGTGGAGGAGAACATTATCCAACTGAGGGGCAGGAATAACAGCATATGGCCTAGGTGGCCAAGCATGCAGTGTGGTAGCACAGCTTCCAAGCCAGGCATGATTTGCCAGCACCTTGGTTCAGGCTCTTTGTGAAGTACAACCAGCACATAATCAAATCAGCAATTGTAATAACTAGTTTGCAAGCAAGTCAAGAGCTAAAATATGTACGTACAAATTAATCATCATATCATTTTAAATTTCAATCAAAACACAACTTTGAATTTGTCAATCTGTATATAACAAAGAGGTAAAATAATCAAATAAATTAACTGAGAATGTGTAACTTTTCCTTTCCTCTTAATCCTCACAAGATCTGTATTTGTTCCTTGTTTGCAGCGTTTTTACAATGTTATTTAAATAGCATCTGCTATATTCCACTTGCAATTACCCTGTTTTAATCAATTTAGAGTTAACTTTTTTTGTTAAATCCACTTTTATTGACGGAGCCCTTTGGTTGCTCCCTTCCTCTTATGTTGTTGTTTCTTTTTAAAATATTCAGATTACAAGTGTTTGCACTTGTGTTTGAAATAGCCTCTTGTTTGATGAAGCCAGGTTTTCCTGCCAACAGGACACCTCCGTGTGCCAGTGTAAAGCTGAGAGAGAATTGTTGTTACTGGGATTTGTTCTCAGGCTGCTTGGTAACTTCTGGCTCCAGAGCTGGGGAGTGGGGAAGGCAGCGAGTGGGCGAGCTCTGCGAGAGCTGCCCGTGATAAGCGTGAGGCAACAGACTCCCTTTTCCTCCTGTGCCCTGTCCTCGAAAATACTGCTTATGCAAGGCAATAACAAACCAGTTAATTTGGTTCGATGGGCAAAGGGATGTCTAATTCCATGTAGATTTCAGCAGTTCAATGTGCTGAATATTGTCACAGCTGACTTGAATTCTGAGATTGTTATTTTAACCCTTTACTCATTTCTGTGCTGAGATTTTACATATAAGACGTTAATCTAAGAGAAATGGTTGCATCTTGTCTAGAAATTTGTGTGTGTGTATATTTGTATTATCCATATTTGTATTTGTGAGGAGAAAAAAAAAAAGACCACATAGGATGTGTGTGGAACAACTTTTTGCAGATCTTCTTAGAAGATTTCAGTCCTGTCACATTATAAAGATCGAAACAACGAGTTTTAACTAGAAACATTATTTTGATTAAAAAAATATTTCAAGAAACAACCCTTTCCAGCTTGTCCTGATAATTATATTTTTTTAAATTTGTTAAAAATATCTAAATAGATATCTAAGTTGGAACATTATTAAAATGAGAAACTGTTAGGCATTAGATGAGATGCTTTATACACATATGCAGCAATAGTTCAAGCATACTGAAAGATTCCATGATTATAGACACTTTAGAGATACATATGTGCTCCTATGATACACAGCACTCACCTGCTAATTAGAAATATTACATTTATATTTCATGTGATTTCTATTGTCTTCTGAAACATTTACATTTATATGCTAGAAAAATATGAACAGAAAGGCATACAGCTCTATTTAAAAAATATTTAAATATGCCAATGGACCTCTTCTGGGTCCTTACTTTGCAGCTTCTCTAACTGGTAAAATAACAGGGATTTTTTCAGGGTGCACTTGTAGGATTTGAACATATTTCTCTACTGGAAAAGTTATTTCATGGAAATAAAAATCTGAAGATAGCTGCACCTTTTTATCCAGTGCTGGGTTTTAAAGAACTTAATAGCCTCTCAGTATTTTTAATGCCTGTGATATTACACAGCTAACAAATAATTTCAGAATTCAGTTACCACAATTAGGAATTTGAAGCAGGTGGCTCAATAATGGGGCTTTTTCATTTCATTTATTAGAAGGGGGAGGAAAAAGCCCAGCAACGCAGAGCTTCATTTATTTTCATCAGCTCCACAGTAAGAGCATGGCAATTTGCAACACCAGAATCATTTCAAGTACAGCTTTGCATACATCATTCATTTCTTTAGTTTTAAAAGCTTCTTATCGTTCAACCAAAATTTGAAAAGATAATTTCCTGTCTAAAGTCCAATCTGGTCTGAGCATCCTGGCTGCTTTTTAACACTATGTTGGCTTTCTTGGTAAGCAGACGGAGTGTCGGTGTTACTGCTGCGTGACCCCCAGGTGAGTGTGACTTTGCCTGTGTGTGCCTGTGCGTAACACATCCGCAAGCGAGAGCTGTGCACGATATCCAATTTCCAGCTCCAAGTTTGCCTCACCTTCCCGTTCGCTAGCAAGAGAGTTTAATTTAATTTCGCTTCGGTCCCGAGGCTGGCAGCAGCAGCAGCAGCAGCAGCAGCAGCAGCGCGCTCCCAGCAGGAGGATGCAGCGTTTGCAGCGGTGCCGCGCTCAGGGCAGCGCTCGCTGGGGCTCCGCTCACCCTCCTCTTCATCGCTCCGCTCCCACGGGAGCTCCCTGCGGTCTGCGCCTCGCCGAGACCCCTCTGCCTTCCCGGGAACGCAGCTCCGGATGCACTGCCGGCCCGGGAGATACTTTGTTGGCTTCTCCACTAATACGGTGTGTTTGTGCTGCTTTGAGAACAACAGAGCTCTGTTGTTCTTGTGCCAGAATAAAGGAGTTTCACGCTGCGTGAAGGGGCCTCGATTTCTTTGCGTGTATCGTGAAGGGTCTGGGCAACGGCTAAGGAGGACACCAAGGAAATGTGGTAATAGTCTAAGGTGACAGTTCTTACTGTGCATTAGCAGATTGCTCAGGTTTAAGTAAAACCGAGGCCTTAAAGTGGTCATAGGTGCTGCCAGCAGTAGGGTTTGCACCTTCAGAGTGTTTCACAATTTAGAGATCAATTCAATGCTGCAACCACAACTGCTGCTGCAGAGCATGAGTGGGCTATTGCTGTCCACTGTCTGTTTGAGAACGTGCAGCCCCTTCTATCCACAGGAATTCCCATCAGAAACCTCCCTCTGATTCAGAACACAGGCAGAAACTTTGTTTGGAAGCAATCTCTCTGAAGACTTTGAAGCCCCCCTGCACTGTACCATGGGCCCTGTGAAGCTGAACCAGCTTGTGTTTGCTACTGGGCTAAGTGCCCAACAAAGAGCCCCTTACCATGGCAGAGAGAATCTGTTACACACGACACCATATTAAGCAATTAACAGGGTTGTGGGGCTGAGCCTAGTGCCTATCCTCTGCAGTTTAATCATTTCTCTGTTTGCAAGGTTTCTTGCAAATAAGACATACATGTTCCTCGCATTAGCACATTGCAGCTTCTATGGGAAAGACAGAGACACAATGTGCATTGCTGATCTGCTCAGGAACAGGGTCATATTGGGCACTACTAATCAGAGGAGGTGCAGCTTCTCAGCTGACTGCTCCTGTTCTGATTGCACAGTCAGCTGCCTGCAGACAGGATGCTTTCCTGGTAAGACCTTGTCCAAACATGTTCAGCTCCATGTGGAAATTTTGCAATTCTTTGTATGAATATGTACTTGACAGTAAGCATTTCTGAAAAGATTCTCCTTTTGTCCTCCTTTTGCTTTCAAATCAGGTAAGGAATATTTGTGATAATTTAAAATTAAAAAAAAAAAAAAGAAAAAAAAGACATGATTCTTAGAAGCTCTCTTCTGCAGAGGCATGGCAGGGCTTTTGGGCTGCACAGGCACAGCTTTCAAGCCTGTTTGAACCAGCAGCCTCAGCACAGCTCCATCCACCCTTGCAGTAGGAAGGTGCCTCTGCCCCAGGCTCAGATTCTGCAGCCCCAGGGAGCAGTTGCTCACCCTTGGATCTCCATGCAGACACTCCTCCCACTGCTGGCACAGCTATCTGCTCTTTGACAGGAGCTCAACAACCCTGTGTAAAATTTCCTGCACTGGAAGGAACATGAACCCCCTGATGTTTCACTTCACATCGACACAGTCCACAGTTAACATCACCCCAGGATACTGTATGCTACTTCAGTGTAGTTCACTGCAGTACTTGGAGTAATGGTAGGATTACACTGAAATGGCAATAGTGCAACTATGAAACTTGGTGACTGGATCAGTCCATTTGCATTAAGGTATCTATGAATACCTTATATGCTGAATATCCAGAATAAAGTGAATTACCATGAAGAGGCAAACTCTGTAAACTGACTCACTCTGTGTGCAGCCCACACAAAGGGGTAAATAGGGAGCCTCAGGCAGGGAAAGATGCTGTGGAGGACGAAGTGATGTCCAGTGAGTGGAACACTATTGCAGAAGGAATGGACACTACAGACTTGAGCTCCAGTGTGAAAGAAGCATGGAAGCACCCAGGCCTTTCATTCCCCATGCATACATGGAGATGATTTTATCAGTCATCTAATGAAATGATTTCTGAGTATAACCAAAATAGGGGAGATATGTGTCTAAGATAGATGAATGGACAGATGGTTTACAGTCCCATCCTGCCCACCTGCTGCAGAACACAGCTTAGCCTACTACAACTGTGTTATTTGTGAAGCATAGGAACTGCTGGTCCAAAAAACCCCAGTGAAAAATGCAATGACAGCAGTAATGAAGGCAGATCTCACACTTGCACAACAGTTCATATTTCCCACTAGCTAGCAATTACTTGAAAAAGATGTGGCTATGTCAATTTTTTAGCACACAAAAACTTGAAATACTAATATGATCCATGCTACTGGTCTCTTCCAAACACTGGTTGCCTCAGTAAGAAAACAGACATCAAGACTACATTGTGACATGGAGTACACCTGCTCCATCATCTGGACATTGAACTGGCTTGCTTACTTTAGAAAGGGAAACATTGACTAGTGCTTATTTTGTTTCCAGAATAGAACACTTTTCATTCTTTATGACATCCTAAAGTAGCTATACCCAGATTCTGCAATGATCTATTTGACAGTAGGGAGTCCCATGAAGTCTACAATAGTTCTTACTGACTTACATGTCATAAATTTTACTAGAATGATAGAAGACTCACATTGCTTTTGTGATCAATGAAGCATTTCCTTATTAACCAGGGACACCAGTCCTGTCCTTTCTGAAGTTAGTGAAAAATAATATTGCTTCTTATATATTTTTATAAGGTCTTACTACTGCTTCTAGTGCATCAGTAATGAGTTAACTAGTGGTATTAAAATTGTTTACTTTTGTTGGATGGTTTGTTGATTGCTAGAACCTGGAATGTCATTTCTGGCTATTCCTCTGTTGTTATTCTTTCCCCTCAAAATTTAGAAAGAGGAATTTTGTTACAGCCTTAAATTTATCACTATAAGATGAAGCATGTTGGTGCAATGGAAAGAGGCTGGTTTTATTTAGGCATTCAGAAATTGATATCTAATTAAATTTCGAAATGAAATGTTAAAACCAGTGGGTGACAGACTGTTTGTAGGCGTGTCCCCTGAGGTGCTCCCTATTTTATTTGTTAATGATTGTTCTTCATTGCACACACTAAGCCAAGATCTACCAACTACTGCTATAACACCATTATTCAGCATTTAATTTCTTACAATCTTAAAAAAAATTACACTATATTTAATGAGTTGCTCATTTAAACTCTCAATAGTTGGCTCTCTCCTGTGTACAGATACTTATCTCTACCTGTTTCAAATACTAAAGTATCGTTTTGCAATCACAAGATTCTGGCATTGACAAAAGTGTGGTGATACAGGGTAAATTAGTGAACTCAGACTGGTATGACAAGAATATGCAGGTGACCAAAGACTGAGATCTGATTTTAACTATTCTCCTTGGAAAAGCATAGATCTGTAAAGAAGTGGCTTGGGGGCAGATATGCAGCCTCAACCTGAAATTTAAAATTTTATGTTTTGGAATTTTTCATTGCTTCTTTCTTTTTTCCCCTATCTCCCTTCTCTATTAAATCAATGTCAAGAGACTACTTCTGTCTGACCTAAAATGAATAGAAATGTTCATTACCTTTAGGTCTTTTCACTTATCACTAAACAGATATTTGATCTTTTCTTGTTGCCTTTTTTGTGTTTGTTGGCTTGGTTTTTTTTGGGGGGGGAGATATGTTACTTTTTTTTTTTTTTTTTTTTTTTAATCACTGATACATTTCTGATATAAAGAAAGGCACTGGAGAAATGCATTGACAAATACATGCAGTAGTCTTTTCAGCCTGTGCCACTGGATGGCTCAATGTGTCACAAAAGAAATCTCTGTTAGCAGTATAAGTTAAATTCAGTTATTCAGTTTGTGAAGAAGCTACTTCTCCAGGAGGATCTGAATATATTTTGCTAAAGCTATGAAGATCAGAGCAGCCATGTTATTGCGAACTGTGAAGTTTCCTTTATCTACAATTCTGTAATACCATTTTCAAAACCTCCCGTAAAAGATGGATATAAATTTTTCTCCATGGAGAGCAAAAATGGCTTTGGGCAGATGAGTTTGCTTTTTGATACTAAGGAATCAAGAACAGTAGGTAAACACTAACTTGGTGGCTCAAAATGTGCCTATTCATGGACTTGGCAAGAAATGTTATGGCTGCTCCTTACCACTGGCTTAAACAGGGACCAAGTAAGGTGTATGCTGGAGCATGTGTCTGTGTGTGAAATTAAACCATAAAAGTAGAGACACACTTCAGAATAGTTCCCTGCTTAGACAAACTCTAGCAGTTTGCTGCTCTTCAGTCTGCAACACTGACTTCAAAACAGATAGGGCTATTTTTGTTATTTGTACCCTGTTTTCCTCTAGGAAATGTACTGAAACAACCAAATTCTTTGCAGCTGCTTACATAAGTTGGCAATAATTTTTTTTTTTTTACCAGTCTTGATATAGGTCAATAGCAGAAATCCAGCCCAAGATTAGAAAGTAAAACTTCCAATGTTTCAGGTGCCAGAGCTGTCTAGTCCAATGTGTTTTGGTTAGAAATGATGGCAGGAAAAAGAAAACAAACTCACCCCTTCCTGTCCTCTGCCATGACCTTGGAAAACATGATGCAGCTTGTTAATAATGCAAGTCTTTATTTAAGATATAGTTTGCTGTACCAGCATGAAACTGCTCTTTGAATGATGATGTATTAAATTGTCTGCATTATAAATACGCTTTTGGAGCTCCTCTGTTTTTTGTGATAACTGTGTTGGATTCTGAGTCATAAAGGTTATAAAACAGATACAATAGACTACATTCTGCCACAGAGGTGGCATAGTTCAGCATGACTGAGTCACTGCTCTGAAGAGAGACAGCACCGATTTTTATGCAGGGTATTGCAAGTCAAGCCTGAAGTGCATTGGCAGAGCTGCATTGTAGCAGGCAAAAAGCTGTTCCTTAATACATACCTAATTTTACTTGTACAATTCACATTTTTCCAGATACTCATCATATAACATCTAAACTACATTTTGATGCAAGTGACCCAGGATCATTTCAAGCACTGCAAAAGGAACAAGTAAAATTCTGAACCATTATAAATGGTCAACTTGGCAGGTGCCAAGAGTAGCATGTGTGACCATGCTAAACAAACTTGGCTGCAAAACTTGAAGCTGGCAAGTATCTTCTACCTGCTGCCTTGTCTGCTTCAGTTTCCCTCTTTCCTCAGCTGGAAAAATCTTACTTACTAGAGCAGTGGATATCTTTGTAAGAGTCGTGTTTTCTGTTTCCTCCTCCTGCCTCTGCTTGTCCTTTGCTTCACAATCTGTGCTGATTTTGAAAAGGTTTTTCAGTTGGCCATGTCTTCTCTCCAGAAACTCCAGTTTTGTTCTCCTTGCCCTCCTCTGTCTGGACTCTCTGCCCTCTTTGTGCTTTATCTATTTCCCAACAACTTTTGTGCCCAGAACACCAGGTGCAATTCTTTTCTCCTTGCCACCAGACCAAACCCCTCAGCTGCCCACTCCTACCTGCTGTCATCTCTGTCACTCATCTGTTAAATCCCCAGGCTTCCTTTATTCCTAGGCAAATGTCCCTTCTGGTTCTTTCTTGGAACATCTCTTATGGGTTTTCGGAATATTTCTGTGTGTATATTTCTCATGATAGTTTTGATTTTTTTTGGTGTTATTTCCTCTGTTAGTATACAGTAGGGAACTAGATTATTTTAATGTTCTATTTTGCTCATTAGTACCCTGAAAGGTTTAGCAGCTCATTATTGATGTGAAATATAAATTCACAATGCATCAAAGGTGAATAAAACACTATTGGATCACACTTTTAATGATTCATGTTCAATCCAGGATCGTATTGCCCTAGTACAAATGACCACATAAGGGCAGATAGGTTGATTTGCATTAAGCTCTAAAAATAGGGTTTCACATGGAACTTTCAGGTGCTTTATAATAATCTGCATTCCTTACCTTATGCTTAGCTTTTCACTGGGGGAAAAATAAACCAACAACCTTGAGGCTGTGAGTTAAATATGTCATTCTATAAAGAAAATTATCCATATGTCCTTTCAGTCTTTTATGCTTTCCATCTTTTGAGTGTTTAGTAACTAAAGATTATTATACATAATAAATTAGAATCTTAATCAGTAATAAAATTTCAAATACTTCTACCAAGCATATTATACCTGTAATGTGAATTAATTGCTCACAACTGGCTTTTTCTAAAGACCAGGTAAAAATGTTTTTCAAGACACCCCTAGGAAGGTACACACCTACATATGCATCCCTCTTCCTTTCATTTACCTTTGTGATTCTATGATGATATAATAGTTTTATTATTTCCAGCAGATGCTCTGGCAATTCAGAGATGTGACAAACAACATTTACCAGAAAAGGTTATATATCCTATCTGACCAATTGCACACAGAAATGGTAAACTTCCATGCACATGATTTCCCCTTTCATTTTTTTTTTATAAGAAAGTTTTCTTGCATCTCATTCTGAACATTCCCAAACATTCCTTTCTCTCTTCCACATGACACAAAAATTGGTAACTAAACAATTAAGATTTGAGCTTAATCTAAACAACAGAACAAAGATATTGGTGCTGAAGTGGCAGCAAGTGCATCTATAGCTGGTTATATAGGTTATATTGTTTCTGGTTATATAGGTTATATAGGTTATATTAGTTATATTGTTAGGGGTTTTCTTACATTTCTAGAACAGTTGTGTTTGTTTGTTGATGCCTGGGGAGTGAGTGCTGAGTGCCATACCATGGGGTCTTGATTGAGGGTGAGAGGTGATGGGGCATCTATGCTGAATAGGTATTCCATGATAGTTGACTACAGGAAAAGAGCTTTTAGTCTCCAAACAAGTGTTTGAATAACATCCTACACAAGCAGGAGAGAGAGACAGCATGTGCACTTTGGGATAATTCAGCTCTGTCTGCAAGCAGGGTCAAGCAAACAGCACCAATGATTTCATGCCTGAGCCACTGTCCCTCTGCTTAGAAGGCTGTCTCACACACAAACAATACAAAGCCAAGTAAACAGCAAGCACCCAGGAAACATTTTTAACTTTAAATAAAAAGGGTAAAACACCTCATCAGGCAATCTGCTCCTTTTAAAAGTAGTTGTACTCTCTTAACTTTTTACAACTAGAAATGCAGGCAAAGCAGGGTCTATTTTGGGGCTCTGCAGATAAATTATGTATTAAAAATATGCTCCTACTTTAACGATCATTCTCAAAAGGCTCTTTGAAAATGAAGGAAAAGCAAAGTTTACTTTGGTCAGGGAGACGGGACACAATTCTAAGAAATATTCAAGAATATGTTATATAAAATTCATGAAGCTGGAATATTTACTCTTTTACCCATCAATTTTGACCCAGCTAAGTTACTTTCATCAGGAGAGATGGAATGCTTTATACTTATAGCCTTTCTAGCAGTCAATATAGTATTGACTGTATTGCAGCCAATGCAGCCAGTGTGGTGATGAGATACTGTAGTTTTCACAAGCTTTCATTAGGTTTGCTCTGAAATGCCATGCTCTCATATTAGTCATCCTCTCTGCTTTATATCTCAGAAGATGCATTTCAAACTGTTTTTAAAGTACATTATTATTCAGCTGTTCACCAAAATAGACCAATATACATTATAATATGTTTACAAGGTGGCAGTCTTACAATTCAACAATTTAAAGCTTACATTCCATCTGACATAGCTACAAAATTGTTTCAAATGGCTGTGCTTACTTTTTGGAGCAAGTAGTTCTAAATGAAAAGGTGATGGCTTCAATTTGATTATTAGCAAGTAAAAGAACATTGATAGAAATATTGCAGTCAGTATGTCGATATTCCAGGGAGAATGAAAAATGTTTAGTGGACAGTTCAGAATACTGTCACAGTATACAGTGTCATAAAAAATGCTGAACTTGCTTTTTTATTTATATCACTGATGTAGGTTTAATAGCATTTGCATATCTTCAAAGCCACGTCATAACTGAAAAAATTAGCTGTTTCAACAATAGATGGTAAACACTTTCCCCCTAGTGTGCTTCAACCAAATATGAGATATAGGCAGCTAGAGAGGGACAAAGCTTAGCATCTCCTGCCAAAAAGCAGCCAGTCTGCAGGGAATGAGGAACTCCTCACCTCCCCCATGAGATATGCAAGGTCATCTTTCTTATGTGTGGATGGAGTCAGGTTCAAGTATGTGAAGTGAAAAGAGGTGGAGGAATGGAAGGAAAAGGCAGAAATTTAACCTACTGTCCCAATAACAAATTGTAAAACAGAGAGCCCATCCGATTCTACACAATTTTTCTCTGCCCTGGTAATTTCACTGTGGCAGAGGACAAAACTGATTATCATGTTTTCCTAGTTGCTACTACTATATTAATTAATTCAATGCTTTCAGCAGATGTCTGCATGAAAATACAGCAACTCAACTTGAAAAAACAGATCTTAAAAACAGAGGTCTTGGGAGGTGAGATAATACTCAAGTAAAACAGTAGTTCTCTGAATAACAGGGCCAGTGCCTGTGATATGGAAAATAAGCAAATGAGACCCCGAGGACAGAAAGAAGATGGAGAGAAGGAGCAGAATTAAAGTGTGTCTCCTGAAGTCGAGGTTGGAAAAGTGCTGAGATTGTGTGTGATACTACATGTGTGTTTCTGCGGCTTCTTTTTTAAAGACTTGCATAACTCTTCAGTGAAAAATGTGTTTGCAATTTTCCCCACCTACCGTTGGAAAGAAAGCAGTTATTAATTTATTATCAGGCAAGAAGCCGTCCTAAGTTATCTAAGCACATTTGCATCAAGTTATTCTAGTGGAATGCCTTTCTACAAATTTCCAAACTAGTGGCCTTTAAAGCAAAGAGCACTGGTCACACAGAAGATCCCAGCACTACTGGTACTGTGCTCTGAAAAGGCAGCACTGTCTGTGGGACTGTAAACATCCACCATCCTCACCTGCCTCTGTGTAGCCAGAGGATGCTTTCCTGTCTCACTTCCATTCATCCTGAGCCTGTGCTGCTGCCAGCACGTGCGACAGCCATTGCCAATTGTGACAGTTGTTTTTATGAAGGGGGACATCTGTCTACATAAAATCAGGCTGGGGTCTGCAACTCATTCACAGAGGACATGAAAGAGTCATCAGATGGTAAAAATTACCTTCTTGGTTAAAACACAAACTGCTGTCCCAAAAGTGAGAGAGATCTATCTGACTAATGCTCACCTGAGCCAGGCTGAAGTTTGTAACATATGCGTTTGGGGGAACCCTTGTAATCGCTGACAGATGGATCTCCATCTAAAGAGCCTTCCACCTCCACTTGCATCTCTCATGTTTTGAAATGTTAACAACAAATATTACCTGCTCCACCCTACATCAAAAAACAGGAACATGAAATTCTGGAAAAAGCTATCAATATATACTAGAGTTGTCTTATCAACAAGCTGTTTACAAATGCCAATGAAATGCCCCATTGGCTTTGTGGCTTTTCATAGATGGCTTTGCCTCACAGGAATATCAACATCCGCCCAAGTCTCTCCTTGGCATCCACTTTCTCCTCTGATTGGTTCTCTAAATCCTTTGCTGTAAGCCTAAAAGCAAGAAAGCTCTCCATACAGTTGATTCCAATTAAGAAAATCAAAGCTATATATTTTTAAACAAAAATAAAAATGACACAGACAACATTTAAACATTTAAACATTTAAATCTTAAAGCACAAGAACTGTGAATGAGCAGGCAGTAATATTAACTCTAAAATCTACCTTATGCAACATATTTTCAGGGAAAATGCATTAACAGTTTAGTGTTTCCTTAATTTTTGCATAGAAGTGTATTTTTTTTTGTCAGATCACATTTTGTAACACAATATCAATCTTGCCATACCCATGTTCTAGACGGGCTGTAGGGATTCTGCTGTAATTATGTCAAAAAATGAAATATTTCAAAATCTGATTGACAGCTTGATTACAATAATGCATGTGATTAAATTCAGGGTGTGCTGGTGTAATGAAGGAGGGAATGTCAGTGGTAATTAACTGTATTTTTGTTAAATTTTGTTGAGCATTTCTTGTTCTTGGATTGTAGTGCATTGAAACCAATGAGACACCTAGTGGTAGCATTTTTTAGAGTTTCTTAGTGCCATTAGACGTTGGGGAAAACCAGCTCTTACGCAAATCATATATTTTGTTACATGTCATGTAAATTTTATGTAGATTAGCATGTTCATGAACACCAACACTATGGAGTACAACGGCATGACAGGAAGGATTCCATGCAATGCTCAAGTATAGAATAGCAGCTCTGTAAGTACTTTTTCTTCTCCAGACAGCTACTTCTGTATAGTCAAGCTTGCCAGAAGACAGACAAGTATGAATTATAATGAATTGCAGTGGTTTATTTTTAATTTTCATTGTATTACATCTCCTTCCAAGGAAACAGTCAATGACTTCTTCCCCTTTTACTTCCTCAAAGAAAGTTTGTATGAGACAATTAATTCACCAGAAAAACTATTTATATGAATATGGATTAACTTTTGATATTAAAAAAGGATGAAATGTGCTAATTTTATTAGCTTTTTGTTGTTTTTTTTTTTCTCTGAACGTGCTCCTCAGACAAAAATTGCTGTCTCCAGTCTTATAAAAGATCTTAGGTGTTTTAGCATGTACTTTAGAAGCCAAAGTATTACCTAAATCATAAATTCTTAGTGGTCTCTCTCATGAAACTGGTGGATAAATGCAGAAATAAGAAATTATTATTTCCTAGATTTAAATAATTGAAGGTGCCACACAATATAATTGACTCAAAACTGTGTTCCTTCATAGTTCTGCTGATATCTGCTAACCTTGATATTTTGCCTGCACATCTCTTGCACAAGTTTTACTGTCCTTTCAAATGTGTCCCTTACAATTGCAAAATCCATTCTAGGCCAATATTCTTCCCTCGACCCAGATTTTATTCCCTTTTAACAGTGTATAACCACTGACATGTCAGAAACCAGGTTACCTATATTTGTTCTATTTTGGGGAGTAAGGAGACAGGGTAGAACAACTAACAAGGCTTTTGAATTTATTTGGTATTTACTGACTGTAGTATCTTTGAACAAGTGCTATGTTTTCCTCTGTATCTGGGTAACATTCAATAAACCTTGCTTCTTGGCAAGATATAGATGGCAAAAATACACAAATAAGATGCAATCTAATAGAATAAAGTGAAAGATAAAAAATATATAAAGCTGGCATACTCATTTATTTTCTCTGGAAAGAATGGAATAGATTGCTAGAGGAAGTAACAAGTATGTGGTGATTCTTTATTTTTCCCAACACGCAAATACATTTTCAATATGTGCAGAAAGATGCTGTTTTTCCTATTTTCAAGCAAAAGAGTTAATACTGCATTGTTTAAAAACCCACTGTAGAAAACACATGACAGCTTGGTGACCTTGGAAGTGAGAGTGATGTCTTTAAGCAGTGGGAAATATGGAACTGTAGATAGGGAGTACAAGGCACAGAGCTCTCCCCGTTTGCATCAAAAGAGGGTTTTAAAAAATATACCCTCATTCTTTCATGCATTTTGCTAGAGCCTTAAGAAATCACTATTTGATCAGTAAGTCCACAGCTAAGTATAAGCTCACCTCATTCAAGAGATCTATATCCTCTGAGCTACAAAGAGTAGAAAATAAGGTTATAGAATTCTGGTTTCTTACTTAAATAGCATATAGTGACAACACTACTATTTAGCAGAGAAGTGTTTGGAGGTATGCTAATGACCACAAGAAAATTTCAAACCTCCATAATGTGCTTTAATCACCAGCTGGAGATCAAAAGCCACCATGTGATTTTATACAGCATGGGCAGCTTCCAGAACTGCCTTACATGGAAAGAGATCAATGGTAAAATTGGTAGATACAGCAAAGCTTTGCAATAAAAGCGTTTTATGTATCTTGTTCAAAGTATTTAAGTGCCTTTTAGATCACTGATTGAACCATAGACATTATAAAGTGGAACCTTTTAATACCAAAATAAATTTGCAGAGTAAAATTCCATTACAGGAAAAAGCATTGCACTGCAACAGGACAGATAATAATTCTTTCACATGTAATGGGATATATGAAATGTTTGATGATAAACAGAAGTTCCTTGCATCGTTACAGTTGGATCCTATGCACTGCAGTTTGTGTGTATGTGAATAAATCTACGGTGTAGGATATACACTGTATTGCCCCCAGATAAAATGCATTTGTACCTATAAATATCACTCTTAGTGGGATGAGGGGACACACTTCACAGTCAAGACAATTCAGTCATTTAAGTAGAGAAAAACTGCCCATGCATATGAGTTTGGACCTTGACCAAAGAAAACATAGAAATGCTTTAGAAACTCATGAAAGTCCTTTAATTTGGATTAATTTAATGCACTTGAAACAAGCTCTAATCTTAGAAGCTTCAACTTATTTATAATTATTTCCTTTAACAGCTTCAAATCATGTGTCTGTTAGCATCACAAAACTGCCAGAAAAAAGTGAAACTTCCAATGGATCTCACTGTGTAGCTTTTCTTCCACTGTGTTTTCATCAATTTTTCTAATATTTCATCCCCTTTCTGTTAAATTATTGGGTATGCTGTAGAGACTGGATCTCTTCTACCCCATATTCCATTCCTCTCTTTAACAAATTAGCTTCTTGGGGAATGAATACAGATGATATTTTTAAAGAGCTGCAAGATTTAAAAAGATTTTTCCTGTCTCAGCACCTTAATTTTGACTTTAAAATGTTTTGAAAAATACAATTAATAATGTCTTTTAAATTCATAATACAGAATTAAGAGTCAAGTAAACCAGGTCTTACTTTTTTTACAAATTTAATTTTTTACAAATTTCCTTTATTACTTCAAGCTAAGCAAACTTTACTCAGCATCTCTGTGTCTAATTCTTCATTTTTAAGAAGGGGTAAATATTTATTTGCTCAAGTGATTCTTTATTAAGTTCTTTAGGAAGTTGACCCTAACAAAAAACAATGCTGTACCTTCCTTTGGTGAGGAAAAGTTAGATGATCCCCTTCTCTCATGGGGAACATTTTAGACAGATGTGTAGTAACTGCACTGATTAAAAAAATAGCCTCATCAAATGTATTAAGTATTCAAAATAATAGTTTCTTATTCACTGCATTCTGAAGGAATTAATAAACAAAAATTTAAATACCTTCCCAAAAATACAAAAAATTAGTCTAACTTGTAAAGACACCTGGAAAGATTGGCAAAACCAGTTTTATTCCTATCTACCTTTTAACAGCACACAGATATACTGGTCTCCTAAAATACACACAAGCTCTGAGGTTACTGGGTAGATTACTTTAAATTCTCTTGAAATGTTTACTAATGGACAAACAAGACACTCTGGAGTGCCATTCTGATATTTTCAGACCATAGTGAATACTCTTTTAAAGCATAATAAAAGCACATTAGGTGCTCTGAGAATAATAGTGTGAAATGTGAATGGGAGGACAAAAAGTAAGTTTGCAGTAAACACATTTTTTCCTTAGTGTCAGTATATTCCCATTGCAGGATAACAAGTGGATAATTATATTTATATATATGTGTGGATAATTTTATATATGCATATATAAACAAGTATAACTCCTTGCACACCAGAGTAGGTGCAAAGTGGGTGCATGGCAACAGAAGGTACTGAATCAAAAGTTTGCTCCTTGGAAAGTGATTATACCACTGTTCTTTTACAGACTGTGTATGGACTCTAACCACAAGGTTCATAGCAAAACCTTTTGTGGTCTAACCATTCATGAGGTCTGCAATTTGAAAAAATAATGTGATGATCTTTTGGTACAATAACCTTAATCTCTACTCCCATCTGTAGTTCTCAACCTCTAGTTAGGACAGCTGATTGTAGACCATGTGTACTCTTTTATCAAGGATCTGTAGTGGAACAGCGTCTCCATTCATTTTGGAAATGTCTGCTAATTTTTTTTATTTTTTGTGGTTTTAGTTCATTGTTTGTAGTATGACATGGTGTTTGAGCAATGTATATGCATTTTTCTTCTCATTTTGCAAAGTAGAAAAATAAAGAAGATTGCAGAGAACAGATCCTGGAATTATAAGACGTCCTATAATTTTTGGAAGAATGGAAATTTGAAGAACATAATTTACTTTACAACTTGACTACTACATTCTATTAAAATTAAAATGTAATGCATAAGTAGAATTAGAATATTTATTAAGTTTCTCATTTAATTTTCTCCATCAGCATCTTAAAATGGTTTCATGATCTCAGCAATGCAATACTAAAGAAGATGGTACAGTAAGTGAAATGCTATCATGTCTGGTAGTGTTCTTCACTTAGTTCAAACAAATTTTTGTTCTTTCCGAACATTCAAAACCATTCATATTCTTGTACATCTCCAGTAGTACCTAGTATTTAAGAAATACATTTCTATCATTCTTAATGTAGCCCAGGTGGTGAAGGATATCTGTGTAAGTACTGTCATGACGAACATACTACAGAATGATAGTTCTTTGTTTGAAACTATTTAGTACCTCTAAAACTGCACCATATGAAGATGGCAACCATGAAATCATAATGCCTGTTAAAATGGTTTGAAACAGCCAGTAAATTAACAAAATAATTGTCCTTTTATTTTCCTGCCTCATCCCCTGAATTCCCTGGTTTTCCATGTCTTTCATCTTCCGCACCTCTCTCTCTCTCTCTTCACAGCCTGGCAGAATCAAGTGCGGATGTGTGGACATTCGCACCTGACAATGAAAGGAGGAGGAAACCCTGTCCCTGGAGGTGTTTAAGGAAAGGCTGGACATGGCATTTAATGTCCTGGTCTAGTTCACCTGGTGGTGTTTGGTCACAGGCTGGATTCGATGATATTTTCTAACCTAATTGATTCTGTGGTATCAGCTCCACAAAGGCCTTCCCAAACTTACTACAACATAAGAAATCAAGTTTTCTTGTAACTCTCATATTTTTTTCACTGAAAAGAGCTGTGAAGCACTAGAACAGGCTACCCAGGGCAGTGGTGGAGTCACCACCCCTGGAAATGTTCCATAAATGTATGGATGTGGCACCTGGCCATGATTTTGCGGTGAACGTGGGTCTTAAAAGTCTTCTCCAACCCAATCGATTCTACGACTGCAAAAGACTTCACCTCTTGACCCATCTCTGGCCGCGGTGCCTGTTGGGACGTGTAGTCCGTGTTGGACTCTCCTGCGGCCATTTTCTGAGGCTACAGACTACATGTCCCAGCAGGCATCACGACCGGGGGGGACGGAGGAGGAGGGCCGCACTCGGCGGACCAATGGTTGCGGGCGATACTGGGAGGTGGCGCCGGGGCGGGCGGGCCGCCTGGGGCCGCGGGCAGTGCGGGAATTTCGGACCGGGAGGAAGGAGCGGCGCGCGGCCCGCTCGCACAGGAGGTACTTGGAGCCAGCGGCTGCCTCTGGGGTGCAGTCGTTTGTTTTTTTTCTTGTTTTTTAGGAGGCGAGTTTCGGGGCACTGTTTCTCATCCGCTTCGCCGTGCCGGGCGTCTCCGGCCCTTCTGGTGGATTGCGGGCGGTTTTCCCCGCTTCCCTCGCGGAGGAGGCCGGTGGTACCGCCGGGGCCTGCCCGAGCCTTGTTCCTCCCCAAGAGTAGGGAAGGCGCCTTTCCTTCCCTCACCCGGCCCAACCTGAGGCGCCGGAGGCATCTCCCTGGGCTGTCAGGGAGGGAGAGAACGGGGGCAGGTGGGGCAGAGCTCCCTCAGCTTCACCCTAGAGGTCTGGGAGCCTACCTTCCTCGCCCTCCCGGCCTGTGGGCTCTAAAGCTGCCTTAAGTTGTTTTCGTCCCTGTGTTTTTCCCTTTGGCTATGCTCTCTGCCATTTAGAGGTTCGTCACATTCAGGATTGTCTCGGTGTGGCATCACCTTGGTTTGGAGGCGTTCCTGAGTTTTGCTTTAAAGTAAAGTTTTTGTTTTTAAAATACAGGCCTACAAATCACAAAAATCTGTGATTCTAGGATCAGGAACGGCTGAAAAAATTGGGCTAAGATGCTTTCTGTCATTGGTTGTTATTCTTCACTTCCTATTTCTTGCTATTTGACTTCCTTGTTTAAGAGTTCAGCAGTTGCACAGTGTGGACTCTCTTGTTCTCTTTGGTTTTCAATTTGTGCTTAAGCACTCTAAGAAGTATAGGCTTTTATTAATTTATTTAAATTTTATTTAATTTAATTTATGGGCCCTATTTATTGCTAAGGAAAATACAAAAGCTGTTGTGAAGCTTCCTGTAACTATTACTGTGTCAAAGGGCTTTCATTTGTAGGAATAAGCTGTCCACAAAATTCTTGGGGATAATCCCCAAGTGAAGTAAGATTCCTGATGAACTTAAAAACTGATGATTTTTATACAGTGTGCTAAATTATCAGAAAAGCTTTAAGTGTCTCCCTCACATGTATTAGGTGTTTGCAGTTGGTATAGAGGTGAGGTGATTTGGATTGACGTGGTTTGGTACCTTACAATGTTCACTGTTTTTTATTGAAATAACTGAAGGATGATTAAGATTTTCAGGAGAACCTTAAATAACATTAAAAGAAACTTCAAAAAGGTAATATATTCTTGAGAAAGCAGTTTAAAATTAGTAACACAGTAATTCCTCTTTTAATGGCTGTTTCCTACCCCTGAACTTTGAAATATTGAGTCATCTTGGTTTGTTTAGCAAAAAAAGGAAAAAAGGCATTTCCTTAGTCCACTGTGGTGCTGTTGTGATTACATATTTCTCAGGAGTTGTGGTCCACCAATAGCATTTTTTCATTTTGTCTAAAAAAGAAATTTGTTTTTTATTTCTTGGGAGAGAACCTTAGTACCTCTTCTTCCATAAGTGCTGTTAACTGTCCGGTATCTTAATCAGGAACTTAGATTGGAGAGGTTTTCACAGACAATGATCAACCAGTCCAATTTTTGTCTGATTTATGCATGAAAGTCTTTGCTCACCGCCTACCTCACTTGTGACAAGTCACTGACAATCAGATTTTTTTTGTGTGGTCCCTCCCATGAAACAACTCTACAGTTTTCAGAAGTCTTCAAGTGTCATGTTCTTTCTTCCCCATTCCTTCAGCAAAAATTTTGTTTTGTTTTCTCCTTCTCTTAACTTTTTTGTTTTTTCAGGCAGATGTGGATTTCTTGCTTTGACTAATGAACAGTTTTAATTATATATAGATTTCAGGTCTTGCTGGAATTACCTGCTCAGCTAGGAGCACAGGTCGCCAGCATGCCTTCTCTGGGTTGACAATGAAAATATGTTCTACTAAGATAAACAGCTGTAGAAATTACAATTTCCAGAGAATAAAAGACGAAGATCAGGAAGCAACCAGTTCAGTTTGACACACAGCAGAAATTCCTGAAAAATAAATTTGTTTTGTATTCATTTCAGGGTTTTGTTGATAATGAATGGCAACAGGAATTGAGAAGTGGCTATTCATATTTATTCCAAGAGTTCAAGTATTGCTTAAGTAGCAACGATAGCTGACAACATTTGTAAAGATAACACCACTGATATGCAGACAATTTTGCATCAATAGTGCTATCTCAAGTGCAGTGTATTGTGTTTCTTCCAAGATGTTTTATTAGGTAGAAGCCTTTGTAGTACTAAGAGGCTTCTGGAGAGAGTTTAGACAAATAGACTTCTGTTATTCATACTTCTTGGTAGGAAAATCTTTGTTTTGAGCACATTGTAGTGACATAAAATGCTGCTGTTTACAATCATGCACCTTGAAAATTGTTCTTATCGGGCACCTTAGCTAAGTAGGGTCAGGTCTGACACTTGAATGATAGTACAGTACTTGACATCCATGGGACTATTTCCAAGGACTTTAGCATGATTGCAGGAACTAATGAATTAAACTTCACAATACCTGTGGATAGAAAATATTTCCTTTTGTTGATGGGAAAAAGTATTGAGAGGAAAGTTTAAGCTTTTTTTTCTTTTTGAAGGGATGGTGGTGGTGAATTTTTGAAGGTGATTTTAGGGAGAAGTAGATAGCTTTATTCCAGTTGTGCAATGTACAGTAGACAGCTCTATGTCGTATTTGTTGTTGCTTAAGTTTCCTGACAAGCCACTTGTATTTACTGTATTATGAGTTGAAAAGCACATAGAATGATAGAATTTGCACTAAATTTTGTCTTTTTAAATTTTTTTATCGTGTTTTTTTTTTTTATAGTTCTGTATTTTCATGTAGAAAATTTCTGCTGTGTCCAGGTGTCTTTGGTTTTAATCAACAGAATATATTTAAATGGATTTATCCAAATAAATGTGAAAGCATGTGCAGCCATTGCTTAAATATTTCCTTGGGTAACAGCTTTTTTGTAAGAGAGTGAGTGCTCAGTATTGTGCATGCTGCCCATTGCAAGCGATCAGTGTTTGGCACCTATGGCCTACTGATAGTTTGACCAACTTGTAAGTAGGCACAGTGCCATGTTAACAGATGGGTATGAATACAGACAGCCAAGAAACCATGTATGTGTATCTAGTGTATTTGTTAAGGGCAGGGTTCCCAGCTGGGGACGTTCAAACTTATGTCCATTTTGAATTTTTGCTTTTATGGATAAAGGGAAGTTGTCATTAACAATTTTTTTTAAAAAATAAATACCTTCAGGCATACAATTATTGACCATGTTAAGCAAAATAAGCAGGGGTGTGGAAGAAGAGGGAAGCACCAGCTCTTCCTTTGATACTCTTGAGGAGCTATTTTAAGTGAATTTAATTCCTTTTTGAGCAAGGCTGCTATCAAGAGTCTCACTGTGAATGCCAAAGATGTGGAGTATATCAATAGGTTTGTTTCACAGGCTTGCTAGCCTTATTGTAAGAGAGGCTACAAATTTTTCTTTTATAGGCAGCGATCTGTCCAGCACTCAAGCACCTAAGTGTGTCTGTCCAGGTCTTTCCCAAATTATTTGTAATAACTCAGAAATCAAGGGGGTGCAGTCCTTCAAGCCCTCTGCATGGTTCTTATATTGACAATAAGTTGTTTCTTAGCTTGAGGACAAATATGCTCATTTTGGATACGTTTTGGTATCCTTTAGGTGATGGTGTGTGTGATCTTGTCCCACATCTGAGTCATTGGGCAATGCTGCTGATTTTTGCACTTTCTGAGTCAGCTTTGGGGCTCCAGACTTTGGGTTTATTCCATTAGCACTTCTAATAATTTCAGTCTGCCCTTTGTTTTAATCCATTTCCTGACTTAGATGTCCTGTGAAGCTGCTTAAAGGTCTGCAGTGATCTTTCTGGCCTGCTCTTGTAAGTGATATCAACATGTAGCCTTTTCTACCACTCTGTTCCTTGTGACACTTTGACACCATTGCTTTCTCATTGGTATGGTCTTATCTGAGCTGGCTGGAATTGTCTTTGGTGCTTGAAAGTCTCATTTTTCTCCTGCAGAAAATCTGGAGGAACGATCTTTCTCCAAGACAGTAAACTATGTATCACTTTGAAGATTAAAAAAAAAAAGAGGAAGGGATGTAGAGAGGAGCTTCTTGAAGGCACTGTGGATAATGATGTGGATAAAGCTAGTCTTAAAATTTATGTGTAAGATGTGTCTTGATAATAGGGAATAATGTTACTGTATAGAAGTGGAAATATGAAAAAGTAATGCAGAATTAAAACATTGTGTTTTATGATAATGAGGAAGCTTGTGTGGTGTAAGTATTGATAAATACCAGTATCTTCCTGTGATGTGTTTTATAAAAGTGTTTTGTTGAAGTTACTCATTTAGATATAAGTAATATATTGAGTAGGTATTCAGATGTGGTTCCATGACACAAAGATACTTCTCAAATTAACAAGGACCCTAAAGGAAAAAGAACTTTGGCCTGGAATGGTACACTTTCTTTTCTGTATTTATGTATTTATTGAGTGACTGTGGTGTTAGGAGACTGCTTGCTGCCAGTCATTACTCTCTGATTAATTTCTTTTAGATGATCCATGTATAAAGGATGTAATATTTAATATCAAATTTCTTTGAAGATAGCTGATGCTATGTAAGGTTTCTGATTTTTCAAAGTGATATAAAATATGCTGAAAACAATACAAATGTAAGTTACACTTGGCTAGATACAGCAATTGCAATGCACAGATCAGTCATGGTACTGATGTGATTCTCATTACTGGTCTCTGTAGTATGTTCACTGTCATGATGCTGGTGTCCCCAGCCACTGAGAAGGAATATCTGGATTGCAACCAGCCCAAGCCCGTTGTTCTTTTCAAAGTTATTTTGCTAGTTATTTAGTTTTTGCATGCTTGTGTTTGACTCAGCCTCCTATTCACTACCTCCAAGCTGGCTTGGCTAATTTGGGGAGACGTTTACATCTCCATTTGATCCAGTTAGCAGTTCTGAGCTCCACTCAACTGTCATTTAGCTGTTTTCCTAAAACAAAGGCTGCCCACTGGCACCTTTTGTGTTGAGTTCCTGTGAGTTCCTTTGCATTATTGCCAGAGCTCCTTGGGCACATCACCATTCTCCATCTCCACAAGTCTTTTATTCACTGTTGGGCTTTATTCTGTCACATTCCACTTTGAGGGGTCTGGTCAATCACAGCTATATACTTGAGCATTCATGGACAGAACAACATTTTCAGGCAACTTAACAATTATTCTTGCCTTTAGTAAGTAGACAAGTGGCTTCTCTCTTTGGATGCTGGTTGGGTGACAGGCATCAATTGAGGAAGAAAATTTGCTGCAGCTACTCAGTGAGAAAAGTTTTAGGAGGGGGAGTGCTTTTGGAACAATTGTCACAGTTATGCAATTTTCTCTTTGTGAAATTAAAAGAAAACCTAGAGGAACATTAGAAATGAAAGAGGAAAACTGATGCTAAACAACTGAGTTTGGCTTAGAGTTACTGTATTGAGTAGCTAGGAAAAAGTTATTTTGCTATCCAGAAACTTCCCCAGTTGTCTTATTAATATTGCTTCCAGCAAAATAATAAAATCCCACTAGTGAGAATGGTATCTTTTAGAAAATAAATGTGCCTTGTTTATATGACATTTATCTTCATGAGGGAGAGGGAAAGATCAGTTTTTTTGTAAAACAGTTTATGAAGGCCTTTCATGTAAAGAGACCTAGTGCACTCCTTGCTGTGTCATGGCTGCATATTCATTAATTTCTTGTAGCGTAGCAAAGTCTGACTCTACTAAAACCTCAAAAGATTTACTTATTCAAAAAGGAGGCCTTCTTCCAAGAGACTTGGAAGGTGGATGAGAAGCTGTACATGAGTCATAAAGCAGCTCAGAAAACCAGTTGTGTCCTGGGTTGCATCCAAAGCGGCGTGGGCAGCAGGGCAAGAGAGGAGATGGTGCCTGTCCGCTCTGCTCTGGTGAGACCCACTTGGAGCACTGCATCCAGCTCTGGGGCTCAGCACAGGAAGGATAGGGACCTGTTGGAGTGAGTCCACAGGAGGAACACAAAGATGATTAGTGGGATTGAACACCTCTGTTATGAGAAGCTGAGAGAGTTGGGATTATTCACCCAGAGAAGAGAAGTCTCCATGAAGTTTTTGCAGTCTTTCGATACTTGCAAGGGGGCCTGTAAGAAAGATGGGGACAAACTTTGTAGCAGGGCTTGTTGTGATGGGTCAAGGGGTAATTGTTCTCAGCTGAAAAAGGATAGGTTTAGAATATACAGAAGTTAGACATTTTTACAATGAGGCTGGTGAAACAGTAGAACAGTTGCCCAGGGAGGTGGTGGATGCCCCATATATGGAAACCATGTTCAGATTGGAGGATGCTCTGAGGAACTTGATCTTGATTGAAGGTACCCCTGCTCATTGCAGGACTAGATGACATTTAAAATACCCTTTGCAATTCACACCATTCTATGATTCTATTCTGCAGAAAGAGGCATATTCCAGTGGGCTTTTACGTTATTTCTGGGAATGTTGCTTATCTAAAACCTGTGGTTGTGAGAAAGCAAGAGTAATACTTTCACACTTGAGATCTCGAAGTAGGTAGTTATATACTAGTTTTTTTTATGTCCTACTCAATGCTGCCTTGTAAACAATAACCACACTTGCATTTTTTTTGCAGGTACACAGTAGAAAAAATAATTAACTGTTAGACTTTCTTTTTTTTACAGCTAAGAGAAATTCCTCATAGTACGACTGAAAACTTGCAGTTTTTCAATATGCAAGTTTAACTCTAGGAAAACTGATGAGCTTTATTTCATAAATTTACTTTTTTCTAAGTTTAGACCTGTGATTGGTTGTGATTGATTGAATGTGATAGATTCCAAGATTTTTTTAGCATCTATTATACGAGGTCTTGTAATAGGTTTCTCTTGTGAAGATTTTTGCTGTCAAATTTTTTTGTGATATCTGGAAAAATTAGTTGTTTCTCACTTTCAATTCATGCCAATGAAACTACTCACTGCATTTCTTTTCAAGTATCTTTGTAGTAACAAATTACGACTTAAACGACCCATTCTTTTTTGTGTTTCTAACAATAAATTGGATCAACATGTAACATTATTATTATTATTTTTTACTTCCCTTTCTCTAGGAAAAATGCCAAATAAGAAAACATCTGCAAAAAGAGCCCCTGCAAAAAGGAAACTTGCTGAAATGTTTGGTCTGGGGGAGGTTCTAGCAGATACATCAAGAAAAGAATGGAAATTAGGTGGCCCTGTAGGGCAGGGAGGCTTTGGACGCCTGTATCTTGGTAAGTGTAGCTATCTTTGATAATTCTTTAAAATTGAGAGTAGATGTTTATCCCCATTCAAAACAAGGAAAAGTTGACTCTAAGTCAGAAACGTGAAATGTCTTACTGTGATCTTAGCTTAGGTCATGGTGTTGGAAAAAATGACAGAAATAGACAAATGGTTGTTTTAAGCAGTAGTTTTAGGAGTTTACAATGGTAGTTCATTCTTTTTAAAAAACAAAAACTTTATTACTTTATAGCCATGGAAAGGATAGTTTAGTATTTATTTCAATTCAAATTTTGGTCTGGCTGAAAGACTGGATTTTTGTATGTGTGCAATTATTATGATGAATTCTGAACCGACACTATCAATGCATATTATCTGGAGGCTACTGGTCAGCCAGTACTTAGACTGGTTTTGACTTCGGTATTGCTTTTGTTTTTTCATTGCCTTATGAACTTTTGATATGCCATATACTTTTTTTTGAGGTAACCAATGCTTAAAACAAATCAAAGTGTATGACTTTACAGTTTAAAGCCTCAGTTCAAGTCTTGTTTTGCAATTCTGTTACAAGGAAAACTTCTTAAAGTGAAATAGTGTTCCATACTTAGTATCTCTTTCACTTGGACAGATGAACAGATTAGAGAGGTCTTGAGACTTTTGTGCTTCATTGCCCCTAGTCATTTTTCAAACAATTATGAAAAGATGAAAGTTAATATAATCATTATAATATAGTCTTCCTTATCTTGGGGAAAAGGTTGTGTAGGATTCATACTAAATTGGAAAAAAGGAAAAAGATCTGTCCTGCTTTTGAAATGAACAGACTGCAGCATAAGTAGGTTAAGGAGAAAAACAGAAAACCAGTGGGTGGCTTTTTGCCAAAGAAGCTTTCAACTTCTTACTCAGCTTCATTCAATGAGCTACTAAATTTACTGGAGTTCCAACTCACTCAAATTCCTCCTTTGTTCAAGCCAAAGCTTGTTCTCTCCTTCCCCATCATTTGCACAAAGGCTGTGACCCTGACCCTGTACTTTGTACTTGCTTAACTTGATGTTCTTCATAACTGTATCTTCTGTCACAAATACCAACAACTTAGTAGCAACAGAAGGTCACTTTTGGATGCATGACATGGCAACATGGAATTTATTTTTCTTCTATATGTCCACAAATTTGGATGTTTATAATAGTCCTAGAAAACAAAAGAAACACTATTAAATAAGAAAACGTTACTGGATTTAAAAAAAAGAAAAAAAAAGGCCTACGTTTAGTAAACTGCCTGTACTCCTCAAACAGAAGAGAGAATGAAAGAATACAATATCTGTATACAGTAGCCTTTATGTATAGTCTCTTACCAAAGGCTAAGGTACAGGTCTCTGTCCTTGTCAGCACTTAGTTACTTTGTTGTATGTTTGTCCATCCGACATAACAAGTAAGTGTATGTTGTGTGACATTTTCCTCTCCTACTACTAATAAAAGCTTCCTTTTTAACAGCTGACGTTAATTCTTCAAAGTCGGTTGGCAGTGATGCCCCTTATGTTGCAAAAGTGGTAAGAGAGCATTTGAATCTTTACTTCACAACTTGAAAATATTTGTTCTATAATAGAATGTGTAATTTAAAATATTTTCTTAAAATAGTGCAATTGCAAAATGCTGTTTAAAATAAAAGTGTGGGGATACAGAGTAACGCCGATGAGATTTGGGACCCTTGTGTATGAGGAACATCATAATGGAACATCAGTCGAGTTGAAAAAGATCCATGAAATGGATCAGATTCTGTTTCATTCGCTTCCTATAAACAGCACAGATACCCCCAAATTAATGAAATCTGTCTAGCTTTTGAAGAATTTCTGTGATACAGCAGTGAGTCTCTGAACTGTTGCTCACCACTGGATGTTGATAAACTGACAGATGGCTTGTGACTAGAAACAGCAAAACTTTAATTCCTGAGGTCTCCACAAAGTTCTTTAAATGTTTTTTCATAAACTACATATATGTTCTTATTTCTATTGAACTAATATAACATTGACATAATTTTTAGCCTAATGATGAGAGAGAAGAAAAAACATTGTTGATAGCTCCTTTTTAGCCCATTGTTGCAAATCAGCAAATTTTTTTTATTAATTGAAATTTTCTAATGGTTTTAGTCTTAAAAAAATATAGTTATTTACTTGTAAATGGCTGCTTCTCTTCCTAAGGTATAAAGTATTTTTTCTTAAATTTTGCCTGAGTATTTTGTATAGATCTGGTAAGATCTTATAAAGTCTTTGTAAAATAACAGGGAATATGGGAGTAGTCATAGTAGATCCAGACCCTTCATTTTCTTGGTGGTGCTTCTGTTCCTGCAATAAAACTAAATACCAGAAAACTGTACAAGAACTTCACAGTGCAAAAGATTAGTTTTTCAGCGCAGTTCAGAAATGTACTGTTGTAACATTTTATTTATTAAACTATATGATGACACTGAAATACCTTGCTGCAGTAGCCAACCACTTTGTGTATATGTTAGTGCTTTTAACGTTTTTTCCTGAAATTAGAGTAAAATACATTTTGATTAGTATATGCCTTTAATCTTGGTATTTGCATCAGCTGACTAAAGTGAAATTCTAGACTGTTCAGACACCCCAAGGTACAGTTTGTGATGACCCTCCCTCCAAAATGTTGTCCCCTTGCTGAAAAAAGCAGTGCTTGGTAAGCAAGTGTCAGACTGTCACACTTTGAACATCAACCTGCTGCTGCCTCCTTAGGTGTTTGTGGGCAGGAATTCCAGACAGACCAGGAACCCAAGCTGCAGGTGTGTGGTGGCAACATATGTAATTATGTTCAGCCTGTCCTCTTGAGGGTGGGGTGCCCATGGTGCATCGGTTTCAGAGACAGATAACAGCAGTGGCTTGCCTGGGAGAGGCAGTGGCTTCTAATTATTTGTTCCTGCTGAGTTTGGACTGATCAGGAAGCAGAGCACCATTTAACTTTCATGGAACAATCTGGTTTGACTTGCTGGGAAAACCATCAGATATGCCTTACTTTATGCTGTGTGTAATTGCTGTCACCCTCTTTTCCCGAGTTTGAAACACATCCATCTTCTCTCCACTTTGGACTCTTAATTTAAGAGTTGCCCAAACTTTTGAATTGCTCCTATGCTAGATTTGCTTTGTTGCAGCATTTTGGAAATACCTCCATTGCTAATATCCCAGATGACTACTCACTTTTAATTTGACTTTCATGATTTTGTCTTTATGGCAATAAAGAGTAGCCCCAGTCTTTGTGCTAGCCTCACAAATGACCCATAACATATGCCTCTACAGTCTGGTATAACACAGCTACAGATAAGAGCCCATTTTCTGATGCCTGGGTGGATTCTAGATTTTCCATCAGCTGAAGCAAAGTGGTTAACAGCCTTGAACAATTATTAGTGTTTAACAAAATATGCACTTCTATAGTAATGTTCTTCAAATTAAGCTATTAAAGCAGGATGGAAATTGGCTTAGTCTTTGACATATCCTCATAGTATTGATGTCTGAGCAGTATGAAATGAATCACAGCTTTTATTAAAAAAAGAAATGCTTTTTAACATGTGGACCTTTCAGATGTCATTGTTCAGGAGTGGATGCAGGGTTTAATTACACTTCATTACATTGCTGACTGAAAAAGATCAGAATTCTTAAAACACTACTTGAACTTTGTTGGGTTTTGCCATGTACTCTATAATCTTTCATTATGTTATCTTTTAGAATAAGACTAATTTCAGTTTTATAGGTCACATATTTAGAATGACCCTGCGCATAGAGCTGTAGAAATTTGTGTTTGCACTTCTTCTGTACTATTATGACAAATATTGGATGCTATGTAAGCTCTTTTAGCATCATATATGGATTTATTTATCTGTAGGTAGAATTAATGGTATTGTGGGAAAACACCTTCACAGTCAACAT
Source organism: Parus major (assembly GCF_001522545.3). Lineage (NCBI taxonomy): Eukaryota > Metazoa > Chordata > Aves > Passeriformes > Paridae > Parus > Parus major. The sequence goes on from NC_031774.1 coordinate 48,299,330, forward strand.
AAAGATCTGGTTTATGGTTAAATCATTTATCCATCCTTCAAGTACGAAAAGATAGCAGATTTTTGTTTCTGAGCAGAGCAAGGTACATATTTTCAGCACTGAGACATAAATTTTTGTGGAATAATTTATTTATGGATAAATACTGTAAGAATTTTTAACACCTACCTCTTTTTTGTGAATTTTAGTAGGAAAACAACATTGTTCAAATCTATATAGCTTAAATGAAAATTATATATGAGATTTCATATTCTAATAAGTTAGTGAATTAATAGAAAAGGCTACACAGCATCAAGTGACTAGGTCAAGTAATGTAAGTAATGCATGTCTGAGGTAACTGCAGTAGCAGAATCTATTTAACCCTTCTCATCTGCATTTATAATCTCTGTATTGCTAACTTGCTGTCCATTGTGGATGAATAAACTAACTGTGAGAGTAAATGTGCAGGTACCGAAGTTTGTGTGCGTTGATCATTTGGTCTGTCTTTGGTTTTGTTTTTTTTTTCTGGTTCCTACTCACGAGGAGAGGCCAGAAAGCTGTCTTGGCTCCATGGTTTATCAGGGCAGTGCTGCTGGAGAAAGTGAGGTGGAGACAGGCAGTAGCTTTGTAATCAAGTGTGCAGGCCTAGGAGTGGTGCCCAGGCTGGGGGTATCTGCTCCCAGCGTGTCCCCTGTTCCAGCCCAGCCCCTGAGCCCGCACATCAGAGCAAGCAAAGGCAGCGGTCAGGGGCGCTTTCAGCTCTGCTTTGTCCAGTGAGGTTGGACAGCAGTGAGTCCCTCTTAGATAGTGTTACACTCTGGCCTGTGGCAATTTGCTGGATCACTACATCTGCATTTAAAAGTTAAAATTAAACCCATTTAAGATCAATGTGTAGCTAATATTATGTGATTGTATTATTCTTGAGTTTCTTTGCCAGTAATTGCATATGTTTTGTTATTTTTTAAGTGTAGGATATTCCAAAACAGGTATTTTCACTGAGATAGAATGAATTTGGATATATATGAGTAAGTAGACAAAAATACAGTACTTAAGCTCATCTCAAAATTAATTACTCAAAAACTACAGGAATTGAGGGTTTTTGTTTTTTTTTTTTTTTCCATTACCAAATTCTGGAAATGTAGATTCAAGATACTTGCCATCTGCTGTTCTTGCAGTATTTCAAATCTTTGGTGTTTTCATAGGAATTTCTCTCTTGAGCTTTAGATGTAATATAAGGTTCCCATAGATTTGTCCATTGAAAATGGAACTGAAATGTATTAAATAAAAGGTAGACTCTGAATTTGAAATAGGTGCAGTTCTTAAAATTTAGAGGAATTTTTAAATCCTCTGTTATTTTTATCTTGGTCAAGTAATGTATGAAGGGAACAAAATACCTTATGTTCTATAAGAATTTAACTTTTGTTAAGATTTTTTTCATTGAATCATTTGAGGTGTTATTTTAAAATCACTAAAAGCTTTTACAACTGATGCAATCCAGCTGTAATCTAGAGAATGAGATAATGCTGTTTAATGTTCTCTGCTAAACTTTTGCCAATAATTATTAATGTTTCTATATATTTAAGTTAATTTCTTATTCTTTTTTCTTTTGCTGTGGGACAGTATATTTTGATACCCTTAATGTCAAGCCATTTATAATAAAAATAGCTTTTAGAGCTAAATTTCTTTCATGATAAGAAGATACTCTATTGATTTTCTCAGTATCAGGTAGAGCCTTTGAGGGAGAATGTTTTTATAGGGTAAATGTTTCAGCTTTTAATAAGTATTATTAGGCATTAACGCAGCAGTTTTTAATGAATTTTAAATTGTCTTAAAGGAACCCAGCCAGAATGGACCTCTTTTTACTGAGTTAAAGTTCTACATGCGAGCTGCTAAGCCAGATGAAAGTAAGCAGTCTATTAAAATGTTTTTAATGAGCTACAAGCATTTATGAAAATAAAGCCTGTAGTAGTAAAGTAAGGTTGAACTTTGAGAATCTGTTCAGGTAATTTTCAAAATTATTTTTCAATTACTGAAATTGATTTCAGATATATAGTAAATTAGAGGGTTTTGGTAAGAAGTTCTTTGTAGTTCTGTTGGTAGTATTGTCTAAATTTAAACTTGAGTTGTATCTCTGTCCCTACAATGGATGTGTGATTAACTTTCCTGTGTACTTTGCATACACATTTCCATGAAATAAGCAGCTCACAGTTATTCAGAAACTGTAAGTGATGTGACTGTTCCCTTTTTATGTAAGTCTCTTCTTATGCAAATTAATGAACTTAACTTTATTTGTATTTTCAGTTCAGAAGTGGACTAAGTCCCATAAACTGAAATATTTAGGTGTACCAAGATATTGGGGTTCTGGCTTGCATGAAAGAAATGGAAACAGGTGAATATATCTTTTGTTCACACATATTGGAATTTATTTCATCCACAACCATTATCTCTTTTAGGCAAAGTTACTTTATAAGGTGTATTTTCCGCTTATCTTCATGTTGTTCACTTCTGCTACAAATTTTCATGTGCATGGCAAGGGTATGTTTAAGGGCTATATAAATAGATTTTGTCAGTATTGTTTGTTACTCCTGTTTGTGTTTGTTACAGTCTTTATAACTGAGATTTCATTTGTTGTGAGCATTGCTGTGTAAAGCAATGATGCTATTTCTGTATATGTGGTTTAGGAGCTTTTTATATTTTAATTAAAAGAAAGTAAATTTCTAATGTACAAGTTCTGGAATAATGGGACTGAAGTTTTTCTCGTTGTGTGCACTGAAAGAGTGTTTTCACTCACAAATATTAAGGACTTAATGTTATCTCAAATCTGTTCTATTTTCCCTAGGGTTGGGGCTTTTTCTGGCTTAATCTGTGAGATATAATAATTGCTAGTCTCAAGTTAAATTTGTTTTAAGTCTAGGGATAGTTTTTAGTATTGTTCTATGCCAGGAAAGGTTTTTGTGACTTGGTCTTTAATGTTAATGCCTGCTTCTGTAATAGTCCTTGTTTCCTAGTGACTGTTCTCTACACAGATGTGCTGCAAAGGGGTTTTGGTAGTTCTCTGGCAGCTTACAGTAGGTCAGGCTTCTTTGTGTGACTCACTGCATAGGACAGTCGGTGTGAATGCCTTAGTACATCAGAAATATCAGTGTTTCAGTAGGTCCCCAACTGTAATACTAACCAAAAAACAAGATACATTTTGAGAGCAAAAGTAAATGCAGCATTTTTTTTACCCTGCAAATCAATGTGACTTAGCATTTGGTGCTTAGTGCATGAATTTCTTTAGTATAGCCACTATGAGCTCTAGTTCTAGAACCAGTTTGGCTATAGCAATGAATATTAGAACACCTCTGGCAAGCGAGAGGTTTTTGTTGTTAAAAATAGGTCAAAAATGTTTGCAATAGATTTCAGTAAAGGAGCATTGTAAATGAACATGTTTAATCACTTAGCCATTTATAAAAACTAAGAAATGTATTTTTGTAAGTACATGCTTGGTTTTGCCTATAGTGAATTATAATAGGGATGTTTTCCTCTGTGAGTAACTTTGTTGAATAACTAGATTAGAGAGAAGTTTTTCTGATGGGTGAACATTTTGAGTAGCTGATGTAAAAAAGGTAAGAATTGATATATAGTGTTAAAAACCCTCTGTATTTCAAGTATTTCCCACAGCTTCTTTTGAGAGAGACATATTCAGTCACTAGTTAGTACAGTTAACATGCAGATAAAATATCTCCCCTTGGTACAGTTCAGTAACTTTGCTGGTTTTGTGGCTTTGTTTGTTTTTTTTTTGTCCTTGAATTTAGCTATCGATTTTTGATAATGGACCGATTTGGCAGAGATCTTCAGAAGATGTATGAAGAGAATGCAAAGAAATTTTCCCATAAAACTGTACTACAATTAGGCCTGAGAATAGTAAGTTTTAAAAATACATTTTATTTTCTCGATCTGTCGTCCCTATGTAAATGTCTCAGTTCTGTCCCACTTTTGTGCCGACTCCAGGTCCTCTGGTGGGCAGTCCTGGGTACTGCATTTACATGACTTTTGTTTTGTTAGCTTGATATTCTGGAGTATGTCCATGAGCATGAATATGTGCATGGAGACATCAAGGCCGCAAACCTCCTTCTGAGTTACAAGAACTCTAATCAGGTATTTATAATGCATTTTACTCCTCATGTTTTAAACCTTCTATTTGACAACAGTGAAAGTGCTTTGAACCTGTGAAATCTAGCAGAAGCTCATTTTTAAGAATGTATATGGTAACATTATTTCTGCTTGACATTTATATCTAGTTAATATTCTGTGATTTTTAATGCATTTTGCTGTACATTTATCAATTGAGTATTTGGCCTAAATAGTATTCTAGAGAAATTCTTGAGATTAAAAAAAAATTGACTCATAAATAGGTATTTGCAGGTGGAAGGCTAAAATTATATAGCACGCTGGTAAATTATGTTTGCCTGCCTGCATTGTTACCTCTTTGCTTTGTTCAAGAAATCCATCAGATAAGTGTTATGTTTCTTGAAAAAAATGGTCTTTAAAGTGTTGATTGTTCCACTTGATTTATGTAAGTCTTTCATTTTTCTGCACTTTTAACTCTCTACTATTCAAACGATGCATATTAGAGTTTCAAATTATGTATTTGTTCTTGCCCAAATGTTTTAGCTTGTGAAAGAAGTAAAATAATAAGTAATTTCAGTTCTCTTAAAGTAACTGTGTTACTTTGTTAATAAGAAGTAATAGTATGTAGTATTGTTCAAATGGGTCAACTGACTTAAAACAGGGTAACACAGTGATTGTATTTATAACTCTATGGACATTACTTCTTGTTTTGCTTGTTACTTGGGTTTTTGTGGTTTTTTTTAAGACCTAATTTTTCTGGTAATAACTATTTAAGTTATTTAACTATAACTGGTCTTGCCTTCTGTAGCAGCAAGAAATGATTTCCGGATCAGACTGCTTTGTGGAAAACAATAAAACCTACCTGACATATTGTTTTCAAATCATATGTGTTAAGATTAATCAAGTAATGAGAATAATTCAGAGTTGTTCAACTTACCATTCTTAATACTTTTAAAAAAGTTATGAGAATGGTTGGGAATTGCATATATTATTTGTGTATTTTTTGTATTTATAGTTCTTTAACCTTAGACTGCTTTGTGGAAATTATTAGGTGTACTTGGTGGATTATGGACTTGCCTACCGATACTGTCCTGAAGGAGTTCACAAAGTATATAAAGAAGATCCTAAAAGGTGCCATGATGGAACTATTGAATATACCAGTATTGATGCACACAAGGGTGTGGGTAAGAATATAAAACTTAGCTATAGGCATTTGCATATCCTTTTTTATAAATAAAAGACTTTACAAAACTCAGTGCAGCAAATTAACAAACCAGGTTTCTGATTCTAAAAATGTTTTTCCTTTTTTTTTCTTTATGTGCTATGCTTTATGTGCTTTATGTGCTATTTTTCTTTTTTTTTCAATTTACTAACTTTTCGTACTTGTATTTTTAATGTAACTTTCTTAAGAGCTCCTTAATTTATAACGATCAGAGGTCCAGTGTATTGCTTTTTATTAACCAGAAAAGTAATAGTGCTTGTGAGATCTCAGTAGAAAAATAGGTCCTGGTTTTAGGAGAAAAATAGTTGCTGTTATCAATGTGAAAATATTTTTTATTTTAACTTTAAAAACTTCATTTAATTAATTAATTATGCCTATGGTCACTGAAAATCAGAAAGCAGTAAGCGAGAAAAGGTTGAATATGTAAAGGACAGGTTTATGTCAGATTAATCATTGAGGAATTATAGTGAATACCAGCTTCAATTTTTTAATTCTTAAATTTTGCTTTATTAGCATGAGAGTGTTTTCTGAAAAAATAACAGTTGATGAAAATGATTATTTACTTGAGGATACTTAAAGCGTAACATAATCAAAGATAACTTGATTTGCTGATTTATACTTCTAGTGTAGTCTGTGGTCATTGTTCATGTGAATTGTTTTGGTGGGATTTTTTTGCGAAGGCTTAGGGATCCGATATCATACTGTCCTTTGTTCAGTTTTCAGGCCACATAAAATAATTCAGCATTGTAGAATATTTTTTGGGGGAGGTGGGGTTTCAGCACTTCTACCTTTTTATAGATAAAGGGAAGTAAAAACTATTTTGAACAGAAAGTCAATCACTTCACCAACTTGTTCTATTTTTTCCACAACTGGAGTACTTAAAATGCTTCCCAAATTGGGATAACTGCAGCATGTCATGTCTTTGAATAGGAGAGATTGATAAAGGACTTGAAAATGAAGTGATCCTTCCAGATGTGGGAACAGTATTTTTTCCTTCCTACCTTTCATGCTAAAATAAAGACATAAGTAATAATAGATACAGTAGTGTTATATTGTTAGCATTGTCTTAACATATTTATAAATTTTTACTGTTAAGCTGTGTGTGCTTTCTAAGCTGATGTTATGGTCAGTTTTTTTATGTGTGCATATATATATTTAGCACCATCGAGACGTGGTGATCTGGAGATCCTGGGTTACTGTATGATTCATTGGCTTAGTGGCCATCTACCATGGGAAGATAATTTGAAAGATCCAAATTTTGTCAGAGACTCAAAAATCAGGTGAGAAACTACTTGTTTTCATTCTCTTATGAAAATGAAAATGTCTTTCTGTAGAAATGCTCTGTACTTTCAGTATGTTCCCTTTTGGTGAGTAGCTATCTTTTTGTGTAGCCCCCATTTTCCTTTCATGTCTCATGTATCCTTGACTTGTAATTAAACTTCACTTGTACTGTTCTGCTGTTTTCTTTTGCGTATGTGAGATGTTTATTTTTCCACTGTGGTATTGGCACTCTAGAATTGCCATGGTGAAGCCAAAAGCACTCTTAGCAGGATGCAGGTAATCATCAGTCATGCTTTACAGGAAGAGAAGTGTGGAGTGTGAGTCCCTTTAACACCATGCTCTGATACATGTGGCAGAAATGAAGGCTAAAGGGGAATCTTAAATGTCTTTGAGCGTCATTCCAGCTAGAACACTACTGTTAAGGGGTTTTTAAATTATTTTTCATTTTGTCCCTCAGCCTCAATGTCAACATGTTATCATCTTCCCCTCAGCCCAGATCAACCTTCTCTTGTCACATATTTAATATGAAGAGAGCTGTCTCAGCACAGCAGTTTCTGCCTCATTAACAAGTATTTGTTATTTGGCTTCCTTAGAATTGGTATGTGAGGATGGACCAGTTCTTTTTCTTCAGTCTTCTACTTGCTTTTAAGAATGAAAGACTGTTTCAGATGGCCCATCTGACATTCATCAGATTCTCAAATGTGCTGCACACCTACAAATGGCTATACTGAGTCATACCAGAGGTTTATGCAGTAGTTTTCCTTGTATCTGACAGTGGCCCAAACTAGGTATTTAAATAGTTTATCAGAACAGGACAAAATTGAAAATTCAAAAGAAACAGTAGTTTTGACTAATTTTATTTTTCAGATGTAGAGATAATATTTCCATTTTGATGGACAAATGCTTTCCTGGGAAAAATAAACCAGGTAAGAGGAGCTATTTTAAAATACTTGTTTACTGAACTTTTTACATATTTTAATTTTTCCTTTCAATCAGGAACAATAAAGAGGAATGAATTAGATTGTTGCCTAAGAGAAGTCTAGACTGTTTGTTTTGGCTGCAGTTATATACACCACAGACAGTGTGTTGCTTCTGGTTAAGCACAGTATTAATTTCAAACATGTGATGTGTAAATTGATTTTTCAATTTAATTTAATTATTATTAAATTAATTCAAATTAATTTAATTTAATTCAGATAACGGAATTTTAGATGTGGAAATTTAAGAAGTAATGCAAACTTAAAGTATAGGTTGTTCCTGTTTGGCAGATGTGATTTGCTGAGTACATTATTTTTTTTTTAAACCACCTTTAATAGAAATGGACTTCCTTGGGATGTTGATATTTAGTTATTTCCAGCTGTTCCTGGTGGTCAGAAGAGTTTTCTCATTGCAGTGTGACTTGTTTTTTCAGTGGTCTGATGTTTCATGTATTTTTTACTATACATTTCAGTCTTGAATTAATGTAGTTCTGAGATAACATTGAATTTCCTTTTCCACATTTTTAAATATAGACATAAGAAATACCATGTAAGTAAGCATTCATTGGTGAAGATTGGCCTATTAGGTTTTTTTACGACTGACTGTTTTCTTCATTGCAATAAGCATGTAAAAAACAGTGATGCTGTCACCACTGGGTAACGAACCTTGGTATAATTTTTTTCTAAAATGTGTAGTAGTAAAGACATAATTATTATGAGTTTATAAATAACCATTTCAAAAATAGTGTAAGTAGTGCATGCATAATTTCTGTCTCTTTTGTAGTAAAAGTGAATGATTAAAACATTTTCAAATAGAAATTAATTGGAGGTGCCATTTCTTTAGATGAATTGGCCAAATATATGGAAAAGGTGAAGCTACTCAGCTATGAAGAGAAACCTGTTTATCAGCATTTCCGAGAAATACTTTTGCAAGGTCTCAAGGGCATTGGACAAAAGGATGATGGCGTGCTTGACTTTGGCTTGGCAGAGAATGGAGATTTTCCAAGAAATCCTGTGCAAAAGGTTTTACTCTAAAAATTCATGTAATTTTTATTGCATTTTGTTGAGCTAAGTAAGAGTTAGTGGTATTGGAATTAGGTGTCATAACTTAATCTAGTAGCAAATAATAAACTAGTGAAATGTTTAAGTTCTAGTTACACACATTATTTCTCTAATTCAACTTTACTAATTGTTAATAAAACTTAATGTAGAATGATGTTTATAGAGGTACTTTCATAGTAGATAGTACCTTGGATAATAAAATTTGTATACCTGGATATAATGACGTTTGAACAGATGAACATTTGGTTAATTTACTTTCTTTAAATTGGTAAAACTCCAGATGGATCAAAGTACATATAAGATTAGTCTAGGTTTTGTTTCATATTAGTTTCCTTTCCATGACTAATTCAAAACTTAGTTTAAGTATACATCTTTATGGCAGGTATTTGATTCTGGAATTCACATACGGATTTCACTGTGATCTGGTATATTATTTTTGAGTGTTAACTGTATTGGTAGGCTAGGGTTATTTTCCTCCTTGTATTTAAGAAGGCTTAAACTCTGGACTTGAATTTGAATATGGCATTAAGGACTTTCTAAGCTTTGGGGAAAGTGTATGTTAAAACAGCTTATAACCATAAAAAAGTGGTCACATAATAGGACAGTAATTATCATCTTCTATTTCAAACTGCATTTATTTCTTCTTTATTTACATTTGTTAATAGCAGGTGGGCAGTTTATTGGTTCCTTTAGCATGAGCCGGGGAACTGAGAATTCTACTACAGGATAATAGTACAAGTACGTTGCCTGCTTACTGACATGATCAGCAGTGTGTTAAACATGGGGGAAAAGCAGGAAAAAAACCCCCTGTAGGATTCTAGAGTCTTCTGAAGATAAACGTTCAGCTTTTCTTGGATCTTTTTGCCTAGTAAAAAGTATTTTGGCTACAATCATAGAGCTGTGGCCTCTATACTAAGATTTTCCACTGAACTGAGTGTAATGGTCCCTCCAAAAGGAGAGCTTGATAGCGTAAGTTCCGTTCCCCTGTGGTTTGATATGGCTTGTGACCTGTATTTTGGGGAAAAAATAATCTGTCTTTAATGGTTGGCTGGTTTCTTTGCTGAGTAAGTTGGCCTGCTGCAGAGCCAACATCTGTGACCTTTAATGTCCTTGTCCAGCAGGGATGTCTGGTGCACATTTTCAGTGGAACAAAAGCTTCAAAAATCTTGGCTTTTTAGCCTGTATCAGTCAAGATCATTACAAAAGGGTGGGATAATCCTTTTCTGTAGGTTCTTACCTCCTGACATCAAATAGAAGTAAGCCTTTTCATTGGGTTTCTTTTTTTTTAATATACTTTGAGAACCATATGCATGGTCAACTTACTCAGTTATCACAAATATGAAGCACTTTAGATAAAACACACAGTGCTACTGGCCCACTTGAGTAAGTGTTTTCAGCTGTCTGCTTCATATTTCAGTGGACTTGATGCTACTTCATGCCAGCTACTGCTAGAATGTCCGGACAGAATAAGATTGATTGACATCATAAACTTGCTTTTGACCAAACACCAGGACAGATGACCCTTCTATGTTGGGTTTTGTGGGCCTTGTAGCAACTGCAGTATAGGCTAGGTTAGGAGATGACTTAGTGTTTTAAAGATAAGCTCCAAATTCTAAACTTCATTAAAAACCACTCTCCATAAAGATAATTTGCCATTGATCAGTAGCATTTTGCCTCTGAAGGCCAGGATCTTCTGTTGCGTGCTGCATTTTGTTTGGCATTCTTAATGCTTAATTTGAAAAAGAAAAATGCAGTTTGGCATCCACCCTTGAAAAGACTGTCACCTCTAACACAAAATATGCATGACGTTTTGTCTCTACTGATCTTTTAATCACAGCAGGTCTTAACACTCCTTCATTTCTTTTGGTGCAATCTACCATAATATTTTCTTAAAACAGTGTTATTTGATATTCTGAAGTTACGCTGTTTCTTAGCTGGGAGGTAATATTTCTACCTTCAATGTAAATAGATTCTTAGAATGTAGGATTCTCCTGTGCTTTCAGCTAATTGAGCCATGGTGGGCATTAAATGTTAAATATAAGCATGGTTGTTCTGGAATCTCAGTCATTCTCCAGTATTGGTATATGGGTAAAAGTCACAGATGTCTGCTGTATTAAAAATCAGCATTTTATTTTCTTTATCATGGCTCAAGTTTCCCCAGATGTATAAGTAAATGAAACATAGTCCGCAGCTCTGCTTGAGGTTTTTCCTTTTGTTTTTTTTTTTTTCCTGTATAGTTTGTGAGTGTGGTATTCTCTGGTAGTTCTAGACAAACAAGAAGCTTGCAGTACCAAGTGTTCAAGGAAGTATTTCAAGCTCTTGACTAAATTATTTAGAGCGAGGACCACATTTTACTGTTGTTCAGTGCTGAAGAGTGGCTGGGAAATACTGGGAGTAAAGTAGCCTGGAAAAATACAGATCTTAGTGATTTGTGGTTCCTTCTAATGTTCAGGTTCAGATGTGCAAGTGTTGCTTTTGTCAGATGAATGCTGCCTGATTTCTACTGCTATATAATTCACCTGCATCAAGATTAAGAAACCACTTTTTATTAAATAAGCTTGGAAACAAGATAAATGTATTTTGCCTTTGTGTAATATGTATTGAATATCTGTTTTTCTGATGAGCATTTAAAATGTTTCCTAGTACAATTGGGAGGAATGCATTATCTCTCATATAAAAGCAGTACAGTGCTGAAATAGTCCTCCTTAATTTTGGTCAGAATGAACAAAAGTGTCTGTGTTTATTCCTGCCTAATGCATCACAAATCTGCTGACATGCTAACCTTGGAGTCTTGGCTGGCGGTAATCAGGCCTGTGCACCGGCAGGAAAGATGTACCTAATGCACTCCATCAGTGCAGTTTGCATATGGAAGTTCTCACAGGGGAGCTGCCCTGTGCCAGCTGAGGGTTACCTGCCCACTGCAGTTATTGTATGTAATTATCGAACCAATCTGTTCAGCCCAGCAGGGTTTAGATGGTAATCATGAAGCAACACTTTGGAAAGGAAAGATGTAATGCACTCTCCCCTTCTCCCGTGAGCTGTGTGAAGTTGTAGCCACTTTTAAAGCTGTATTAGTAAAGCTCTAGTCTCACACAATTAAAAAATAAATAAAGAAGGAAAGGTAAAACTTCTCCAGTGTTCAGTGCTTTTCATGAATGCCTGATGCAGGTCTGTTCATCTTTTGCAAAAATTATGTCTTTAAAACAATAATTTTCCATAACTACTTCAGGAATACTTTGCAATAGTAGGATTAATTGTAATACACAGTTAAGAGTTCTATCCATTTAAAGGTTTTAAAATAATGTACCTTGAAAAGATTTCAGATTTTCCAAATACGTCTCGTTGGAACAGAACCCATGGTTGCTATTTAAAAAAAAAAAAAAAGTACTGGTAGTGAGTATTAGCTGCTTTTAAGCTGTGCTAAGAAAGCCTTAAGAAGCAAAGATACAGAAAAACTTGAATTTAATGTGTAATTTTTTTAGAAAAACCCAATTAATATGAACTTTGGATAAAATGTTTTTATGTGTTAAGTTTTTCAGATTGCTCCTCTTGTAACATTTATTCAGTGTAAGTTAAAAAACTCCCCAGGTTATGATCACAACACCTCATGTTTTCCTGCATCAAAATTTCACCTACTAAAGTGATCTTCAGATTGGAGAACTGTTGTTTTAAATCGTGTATGGCTTAGTACCAGTATTCTTGTGTTAATATAGGAATAAGTTTTCTCTATGACTGGAGACATTTTATAATACATAATATAAAATAAGGCAATACCTTGTGAGGATATTGTCTACTTTACATGGTCTTTCCTGCACTTGAGCTCAATTGCTATTTTTTGTTATTTATTTATTTATTTTTCAGAAAAGAAGAAAGGCTGCAGCTAGTGAGAGCACTGAGGTGGAAATGGGGGACACTGGAAGTCCAAAGAAAAAGAAAGTTGCTATTTCTAGTAAGTCAAAAGATTGTTCTTACAGTCACATGTACTGGTGTGGCAGGAGAGCTTGGCTAAAGTGCAGACCCCCACACAGCCACTTGCTCCCCTCCTCAGTGGGACAGAAGGAGAAAATAGGATGAGAAAACCTTAAAACAAAGATGAGGAAATCTATTACTGTTTACTGTTTTGGGCAAACCAGACTCAATTTGAGGAAAATAAATGTAATATATTGCTAATTTAAAATAAATTTGGATAGTGGCAAACATTAAAACAACACCTTTCTTTCTCCTTCCCCCAAGCTCAACCTAACTACTTCACCCTTGTTCAGAGCAGGGGTCCTGGAGGGGAAGTCTGCTGTGGTCTCTGCTGCTCCTTCATCCTTACATTTTCCCCGGGCTCCCGGGCTCTCTTCTGGGTTGCAGTGTTTCTGGGGAAAAAAAAAAAAAAAAAAGTGGCCCAGTTTTTTAGGAAATACCCATTTTCTCCAGGTTGGGCTCTCACATGAGTTGCAGGTGCTATCTCCTCCGTTCTACGTCCTTCCTGAGCTACAGGGAATATGTGCTCTGGTGCAATGGAGTACCATTTCCACCTCTGATTTTGGTGTTCTGTCTGCTGTTTCCCACTCTTCTTCTGCACTGCTACTGCCTTTCTACCTGTCCAGCGAATTGTTTTGTCCTTTCTTAAATCTTTCCACTGAGGTGCCACAAACAAATTTGGCTCAGCTTTGGCCTACAATGGGTTTCTTCTGAAGCTTTGGCCTACAAAACCCACTGTTTGTACTGGAGCCAGCTGGAAAGGGCTGTGTCAGCCACAGGAGAGCATCTGGCCTCTCCCCACAAAGGCTAGCTCTGAAGCTGACCTCCACTTACCAAAACCCAGCCACATGGCCATAAAATACCCAATAGAACCTTTAGCAGTTCAAGTGCTTTTGATCTTTTGCAATTTCTTCTTATATTAACTTTATTTAATAAAGTTAAAATATTTAAATTTTCTGTGTAAGAAAGGATTATGCTCCAATTAAGTAGTGCCCAAAGCTGCTTGAATTGCTGGATGATAAAAATTGATGGCTGAATCCTGTTATTTTGCCATTGTTCATTCTCTGATCATTCTTATTTTTGTCCTCCTGTCTTGTCCAGTTCACTGTTAAAACATGCTGACTCCTCAGGATTCCTCTTCACAGAGTATTAAAGCCAAGGGCTAACAGCAACAGCTTCCAAAATCAAGCGTGTTTAAAGTTAAGGAAAGGATTAGCTATAAGATTAGAAAATGCTGAAGCTATTATTTCAACATAATTTGGCATAGTTTCAGTGCAGTATGGAAAAAGTTACGGACAGATAAAGTAGGATTATTGAAAATCCCACATGAGAAATCTTCAGTAGATCTGTATAGGGTAAGCTGATGGTGAGTGTCCAGTCAAACTGCTTTATGGATCTGAACTTGTAATGCCTTTATGTAAATGTGGACTGAATTCAAGTAATAGCAAAGATACTTTTCCTAAAGAATTTTCAGTTTATAATTTTAAGTAAAATACCAGATGTTGTCTGTAGTCAAATAGTCTAAAAATAATAAAGCACTAGGACTGAAGTCTACCCCCCAAAAAATCTCCTTGTTTAAAAATGGTTTGATCAAGGAGTATTGCAGGATCCAAAACTGTTACCTTTTAAAGACAGTAATAGTATTGGTGAGTTCTGGTTTTACTCTGGTATACTTACTCAAACTGTATGGCACAAAGTACAAGGAATGAAGCTAATGTTATTCCAGGAGGTGACTCTGCTTTGATCATTTTCAGCTGTTCATATAGCATTTTAATCATTGAGAGCAATGATTATTTCTCATTTTTGAATGCCTATTTACTTATTGACTTCAATTTGTTATAAATTCTGTAGTCTGTCAGTGGCTGAAAAAGTGTTAATTGGATTATTCCTCCTTTCAAAGCAATAGAATTACTTTATATTACACTGACACAGTTTTAGTATTTTAGATATAATTTAAGACTTTTTAACAAAATACTTAATACAGTTGACTATTTTCTGGTTGTGATTTGATGCACATATGCAGAACATACTTTCTTTTCTTATGTTAGACTACTTTTTCCTGGGATTGTAGATTGAAATTCTTTTAGAAAGAGATGGAAAAGAAATTGAAGAATTGCAATCCGGGTGGTAACATCAGTTTTTTGTAAACAATGTTTTTTTCAGTCTAAGTAACGGTATTTGGGAGGCTGTATAGATTTCCGAGATAAGCTTAGATGAGAAAAACTTCCTCTTGCTAGTTCAGTAGAGTTACAGATGAAATGGCTCTGTCATCTTTTTACATTACTCAATTTAATGAATACCAAGTAGAGGGAGTATATAAAATGCTTTCAGGTGAAATGTGATACATGTACTTACTCATTTTGTTCTCTCCAAATTTGGAGTTAAAAACTTTACCAACTATTACATGATTCATAAATCTGTGTTGAAGGAAAAGGGCGACTGTTTCATAATCTTCTGATTCTGATGCTTTTATAGTTTGAAAAGGGCTGATTATTATAGAAATACTTAAAACTGTGTTTCCAAATCTGACTAGTTTTGTGTTATCATGGACTTGTTTCTCCATTTTTCCTGTGACTAAAAAAAAAAATAAAATCCTGAAGTTCAGTAAAATGGATATTTTCTTGATACCTCTTAGTTATACAACTTGAACTTGAGTCATACAGGAATGCTTTAAAAGTTGTTAAAATTCTGTTTTATTGGTTTCGAAGAGGCATAAATACAGTGGAATGGTAGATGCTCTTTAGGTATTCAGACACCTTAGAAGTGTTTGAACAGAAAGCAATGGCAAGAAGAGCTGTGCAGCCTCTTGCTGTTCAGCTCATCAGCATTAACCACATCTGACTATGCAATTTGTCTCGTCCAGTCCAAAAGATTAGTTGTCTCCAAAAGATACTGATCAGCTGTGTGGCATTTTGAGTACTCTAAGGTACTCAGTGGCTACAGGAAGTCTGCGAGTATTGAAATCTATTGGGGCTGGGGAGCCCCAGACTTGGAGGAGGAAGAGGAAGACAGTATGGCACTGAGTAAGGACAGCAGTGATTGGAAATTCTTGCTTCTGCTGTCAGCTGCCTTTGGTTGTTCTAAAACAGTGTAAAAGTGTAAAAGTGGCCATATCAGATGAGGTTGTTAAAGGCCTTCTCTTCCAATCCTGTCAGCCATCAGTGTTTCTGCAGCAGTTAAGTGACTGTTTGGCAACAGAATCAGAAAGCCCTTGAGAAACAAGCAGTGTTGGAGTTTCAAAATAAGTTGCATGAAATTTAGTGAAATTCTTAAATTGCTTTTTATTTATATTTGCGTGTAGGCACCTTTTTGTTTTGTTTCCCTGACATAATGTACCCATAGGCTTCCCTGAAAAGGGGAATTTTGCAAGGTATTCTTTATAAAGTAGTATAGATGATGTTGAATTATTATATTAGCCAATCTGTCTCCACCAGGAAAAGTGCTGTCAGAAGAAATGATTTTTATTTAAATAAGAAGCTTTTCCCCCCTCTGTTGCAGCTCCATTTTCAGTGTTAGCTGCCTTCCATTACAGTAGAAAAATATAGATGCTTATAAATGATGATACTGTTAAAACAGAATAACAAACTTTGGCATACACTGTACATATCCACCAACAATCATACAGGGGTTTAGTGCATAATATGATAGGACTGATACGCTTATTTTTGATCAGTTTGGTGGAATAGGCAGATAGTACAGGCATCCTCAGTGAAAATCTCATAAATGCTGGAAAAACAAGTGTTTCATGAGAATTTGTGAATAATCCTAGGTTCAAAGCTACAAGAGAAATATAACAACTACCCCAGCAGGTATTTTTAAATTTCGGAGTTGATGAAGATTGGATTAGGGCAGTGCAGAATTTTTTTGAACAGCCTTTTTTATTTTCTGTTCTGCATTTTTTAAAGACAGTTTTGGGGTTTATTAATTAGGACATGTAAAGAAAAATACTAAAGTAGCTATGACAATGAAACTACTATATTTTTAATATACTTTTAAAATAGTCACTACTACTATGGGCAGGAATTCTGCTGGTCTGCATTGCTGGACAGCATCTACTATATTAAGGCCTTAAATGGGGTCTTTGGTTACTGTTGCAATATAAATGAAAAACTATGAATAATAAAGAGCTTCAGTATGAAAACAATCATACTGATTGGTTAAAAGAACATTCAAAAATGGTGGTTTAAAATTATTTCTGAATTAATAGGTACTTAGCTTTATGTTTATTTACCTTGCATGGCTTTGCATAAATCAGTATCTGGGTTAGTCTTAAATCTTTTTTTTCTTTATTCAAGTAAGATTTATTACTTAATGTCCATTTAGGTGCATTTTTGCATTTAGAGAATTTTTGGCCTTGTCACAAAGCTTTAGGAGAAAGCAAATCATACCTTTTTTGAGCTTGTTTATGGTGCAACTTGCTACTTGTCTTTCTACTCTGTACCAATGCCCACATTACAGGTAGATTTTTTTTTTCCCCTTAATCTTTTACTCTAAAAGGCTTATTTTCTGTGAGACTTGTACTGGACTAATTAGGTTTAATTGTGTTATGCGTCTCTTCTTTCTTGTGGAGGATTAGGTATTGCCTACTATCTGTTACAGACTCTAGAAGAAAGTAGTTACAAATTCTAAAACTATCCATCTCTGTGGTTAGTGACTGAAAGATCTGTCCCTTTCTGTGCTATTCTTAGCCTTCCCTTACCTTTCTCAGGAATGTTGCAAGTTAAGTGTTCTAGTACAAGAGTTATGTGAGCTGGGTTTAGAAGTTAAAAGCATGTGGAGCAGTGTTGTATCTAAAAATTACCATAAAGATCTGGGTTTTAAGCAGAGAAATACTGTTTTCAGTTGCCTGAAATATTGACAAACTGACTTATATATTTTGCATTAAGTATATTCAAACGTAATATGAAGTGATCTGTCTTTTTATGCCTTCCCCGGGATTGAGGATCTTCAAATCCTGTTTAAATTCGAAAAGGTGTGGTAGGAGGTGCTTTTAATTTTATAGACTTTTAAATATTGTGGATAGGAAATAGATTTGGTTTGCATTTAAAATAGATTTGGTTTACATTTATCTCTGTAGTTCTTCACAAATAGTAGTGTTTTTTGGACAATTTGCAAGTGACAAATTCAGTGAGAATTACTTTGAACATGTGCCACTAATCATAATAAAAGGAAAAAATTAGTGTCCAACATGTAAAGTATGGGAGTGTTACTGTGTACTTCTGTGTGTGCTTGGAACACAGTTCTTAATTTAATCTACCTTTATATTTTAGGCTTATTTCTGTACAATAGCTTCAGATCATTTCTAGCATTTAAACACATTTAAAATATAAGTAATTTAGGTTCCCTTTTTACATTTCATGGGACTTTGTTGTGTTTGCTGCTAATAAAAAGTGTTAAATTAAAGCACCTTGTAATGAAAATTTGCCATGTGTAAGGTTTTGTATCATAACTTTACATGTAGAACTAAGTAATTTAAGAAAAAAAAGATATGTCTGCTTTTTTGGTTGTTTTACCTGAAGATGAATTGTAGTATGTTGAACATGTATTGCAATTCAAACTCAGATATAAAATTTGCAAGTGAAATTTTTCTACAGGAAAGAAAAATTGTACTGCAGTGACTCAGATTTTTGCAGGGAACTAACCTTTTGCAAGATTGCAAGTAATGTTTTGGATTAAACTGCCTTCTTCCTGCAAATTGCTGTGTGGTGAAGAGGAAGGTTAATTTCAGACACATGCTGCATGGGACGAATTATTTCTGTTTATGTACAGTTGTGTTTTTAAATATCATCAGTGAAGCAATTTTTGCAAATAGAAGTAAAACAGTTTCAGGTTCATCTGGAATAATTTTATATTAAAATTTTTAAAAGAATACTCATATATTTGATGTTATCAGTAAGAAGTATACAGGCATAAAGTTATAAATAATAGATTCTTGTGTTCTGATGTTTTTCCTTATGAGAATTTGAAAAGTATTTGCTTTATTTGTTGAAGGAAAGGGAGTACTTGGCAGAGCAGAGTAGCTAAAGCTAAGCCACATCCCACAAGTTCACTAACTTTTCTCTCTTATCCCCACCCACAGTCATATATACTGGAATTCAAGTCCATATTTGCATTCTTCTGATCTCTCCTTTTTTATTTTGAGTCATATTTCTGAATTCTTATAGAAAAAGAGCTGCTGTCAAAATGAAAAAGGCCAACTAACCACAACTACTATTTGTTGCCTTCGCAATTTCTTCAGCAGCTTCAGAGTTCTGAAAAATGCTTGTCTGAGAAGTGTTATTCACCAGGTTTTTTCAGTTATACAGGAGTTCCTTGGCTAAGCTGGGAAAGAGCTTGTCAGAGGACACTTCCTTAAAAGAAGGAAAATCTTCTTAGAAGAAGATTTCATCTTTTATCTTCTATAAAAGAAGAGTATCTCTTCATTGGTGCCATATTCAAACAGCCCAAAGTGATTGGAGAATATTGGTGTTTTAACTCATTAAATGCTGCAGCCTGGCCTAAGTTCCCATTTGATATTTGCATCTGGTTGCTGAATGTAGTCTTTGGCTTCCAGCACTATTTTCTTATTCCTTCCATATGTAAATATCAAATGTATGGGTTCCAGTTTCTTGTTTCCTTTTTCAATCTGATGATTGTAGAACCCTTTAAAGGGGCAGTTGAAGGAAAAGATCTCCTAGAGAGCCATCTAGCAAAATGATTGGTTATTTGATACCAACAAAGACCGCTGAAATATACCTGAAGCACATTTTACAAGAGAAAAGGGATACTGTGATCAGGAGGAATTTGGAAGAACTGGCAGTTCTAAGCTGCTTTGGAAACCACAAGTATATATTTATTACTTGAATTAGTAACAAAATTATTCTTGGCAATAATTGATTGCACTGCAATCTGTAGTAGTGGCATATGTAAGATCATAGATTAGGGACAGTCTCATTACTACCTTATCACTTCTCAGGTTAACTGTGGCAATTTCACATATTTATGTGTAGAATAATTTAATACAGGCATGTAGTTGCCTGTATTAAAGCAACATCAGTCCTAACGCTGTCCTACAGTGGCACATGGGGGTGTCTACATAGAAATGATAATTAAGCTTCATCTGTGTGGATACCAGTGGAGTATGTCTCTTTCAGAGAACACCACCACATCATCCACCACTCCAGATTTACTGACCTTTGTTTCTTAAAGATGTAAATGTAGAACAAAATGTGTTTGTAAGATTGTGCACACATTTGCATGGAGATTAGGTGTGGGGCTCTTTTTGAGAAAGGAAACTTTGTAATGTCTGATCAATATACTTCTTTTGATGTTAGGTGTTTAATGCAATGATGATGACTACAAATTTGGCTTGAGAGCTATAGTTGCTGAAACTCTTCAGCCCATTAGCTGGAGACTGGCATGTACTTAGTCTGTGTCAAGTGTAGATTCAACATATGGAAGGTGATGCAGTTGGCTTACTTCTAGCATGTCTGCTATTAGATATTTTTCACTTACCTGATGTTTGCTAACAGTCTAAAATCTGTATGTGGCTCTGTTTTCAGATATTCTAACTTACGATGTAACTTAGAAGTCACCTAAATCCTGCCTGATTTTATCTGCTCAGTTGCTGCGTTTTCATGTTTTCAAATCTCTCACTGTCCTCCTTTTCATCAAAGAAGGCAATTTAAACGGGGAAGTTGTGACTGTTTTTACCCAAGGAACTTCTGTAATTTAATAGAAACTTAGAATTTTTTGACTTGAGCACAGTTTTATTTCTTAGTCATAAGACTTGTGTGGTTCTAAACAGTGTACATAGAATTGGAAGATGAGAAGGGACATCAAGAAGATATCTGCTCTGTACACCAGTCCAATCAATTTATGTTGGTATTAATCTTGATACATGCTAATATTTTATCTTAAAACCTCTATGATTATTCTAAAACTTCCCTGGTCCACACCACTTGTAATACTTAACTATCCTTACTATTACAAAGGATTTTATAAGGGGGAGTATTTGAATCTTTTTCTTACCTAAAGTGAATCTCTCTTAAGCTTACTAGTTGTTCTAGCTGCTGTGGACATGAAAATAACACTCATTTTATGCAGCAACCTTTTGCAGATCATATGTCTCCCATTTTTCTTTTTTTTTTAAACTCTCTTCAGATAAACTAGTTTAATTCAATGTTTTCATGTTGTTGTTTTTGTTGAAGAGCTAGAAACCACTTTTTCTCTGCATTTTTCTCAGATCTTTTTTGTAGGATGAGCCCAGAACTATGCACAGTACTGCTGGGTTTCTTTTATTTAATCAAAGCTTCTTTTATAAAGCTTTGTTTTCCATTGTTCTCTGCTTCCTTGATTCACCCAAGTTTACTCATTGAGCTTGAATGATTAGTGACTCCCACTGCTCAAAGGCTGTTGTCTTAAGCAAGCAGCTTCCTTCTTAGGATGTTCATGAAATTCAGTTTTACTTTTCTTTATCTGTACACTTGACATGGATTGAGGAATTATATATAGTTTTACAAGCAGGAACTGAAGTAATTAAGCATGCTATCTTCAAGGAGGAATTTAGGATTAAGAAGAGAAAAAAAAAAAGACATGATTAGGAGATGAAAAACATTTCATTGTTACTGTATATGGAAAAAGGTAGACATTTTTTGTGTGTAATATTTTTTGTCAAAGTGACTGTGGTTGAATGCGATTCACAGAAATGAGCAGTGGTGTTTTGTTTTCTTCCATATCTCTGGTAGTAGGCAGACAAGAATCAAAGTGCAGGGGGAGGTTTTATTATTGCTTTTAGGTATGGTCTCTTTGAACAACCTGCCTGCCAGGTTTACTAGGAATCTTATTTAGATGGGATTATTCCTACCTTTGTTAATAAAGTATTGTCAGTTGATAGATTGAATCTCTAGGCACAGTTGCACTGATAGCTGAGCTGGTTTAACAGCTGACATTGCCAAATGGAAATCTTTCTGTTTCACCTGTGTGCCTTCTACCTCCCCCTGTATAAACTCCATTCAGAATGCTCCAAGATGACACATTTCACTAAACTCTGAGAATACCAGACCAAAATTTCTTTGCAAAGTGTCCTATTTTCAGCTGGGATAGAGTTAATATTCTTCCTAGTAGCTGGTGCAGAGCTGTGTTTTGGATTTAGTATGAGAATGATGTGGATAACACAGATGTTTTGGCTGTTGCTGAGCAGTGCTTACCCTAAGTCAAGGACTTCCAGTTTCCTGTGCCCTGCCAGTGAGGAGATGCACAAGAAGCCAGGAGGGAGCTCAGCCAGGCCAGCTGATCCAAACTGGCCAAAGAGATATTCCATCCCATGGAATGTGATACCCAGTATATAAAATGGGGGAGTTGGGTGGGAAGGGCAGTTACTGCTGGGGAGCAGGCTGGGCATCAGTCATTGAGTGATGAGTGAGTGTATATATATCTACTGAGTGAGTATTGTGCATCACTTGTGGGTTGGTTTTTTTTTTTTTTTACATTTGTGGTAGTTCATCTCTTTTTTTTTTACTTTTGTTATTATTTACTTTATTGTAATTATTTAACTGTTTCTATTTCAATCTGTGGGGGTTTTTTTCCCCCCCTTTTTCCAATTCTCCTCCACTTCCCAGTCAGAGGGGAGGAGGAGTGAGGGAATGATTTCTGCGTGGTAGGTAGTTACTCTCTGGGGTTAAAGTGTGATCCCACAGCTGGATGAGCTTAGCACAAAATTAAAAAAATGGCTTAGTACTGGAAAATATTATAAAACTAAAAGTTGGCACATGGGGAGGAAGGAGAGGTGTTGATTTTGTAGAGGATCTTAATTCTTCTGGTGAAGATGAGCTAACAAAATGACTCAGCTCCATGTGATGATACTCTTGGAGAAGTCAAACTGTACAACATGTTTTTTAAGAGAAGGTGAGTGCCCAGAAATAGTTGTAGATTTTCCTCTGTCCATGGCATATTCCCCGTCCCCACTTAACGCTCAATGAATGATTTGAGTTGAGCTATCCTTTTAAAAACTGGAAGTATTTTCTTGTGATCTGTTTGTGTTATTTTATTTAACACAAAGTCTGTTTTGTTTGAATTGCAGATGCAGTTGCTGCCAGAACTCAGAAGATGACCTCACCAAAACCCAAGAAAAGCACAGCAACCAGAAAGAGAGTCCAGAAGTAAATAATATATGGAGCAACAAATTAAGTTGCTCTGTGGCTCATTTCTGGTTTGGTTGTGGTTTTTTTGTTGGTTTTTTTGGGGGTTTGTTTTTTTCTTTTTCTGTGGGTTTTTTTTTTTTTGTAGCACTGGAATCTTTTCTTTCTAAATGATGAATCCTATAAAAACATGGACTGCTGTTTGTACCTGTTTTTGAAGAATAAATGTTTTATTGAGACATTTGCATAATTTATGTATACTTAAATACTAATGCAAAGTTTTGCCAACTTCTGAAGTGGGGATGCATTTTTATTCTTTATATACATGCATTCACGTCTTAAAGGCAAACTGAAAGAGAGTGCTTTTTTCCTGCTTCATAATGTAGAGATAAAGCCTTATTTAATTGTTTCATTATGAATACTGTATAAGAAACAGCAGTATTGCATCTGATTTCTCACAGTTTTGAGTAAAGTCATATTGGTGGTCACTTAAATACACACTGAGATGAAGTCTGAAAAAGCAGAAATAGCTTTTAAATATGTTTCAAGTGTTTGAATTAAAAACAGAACATAAGGCAAAAATCATGTCCTTACATTCTGGTTAATATAAAATGCACATAGTCAATTTTTTGGAAGACAGGTACTAAATTTTAGCCATTTTTTGCATAGTATTTGTGTTTGTAGAATTTTTCCAATTATTCAGTTTCTCTGGAAAGAAAGAGACCAGAATTTCAGACAGAGGGCCTGGGGCAAAGAAAAGAACCAACTTAAAAACCAGTGCCTATTCTTGATCACCCCCTCAGGTTTTCTTTTTATATTAGTGAAAAGACTAGAATATAATAGCAAGTAACTTCGTGCAGAATCTAGTTTCAGTGTAATATTGTCTCATAGCAATAATGGTTTACCTTTTTTAATGCTTGAGAAGCATGTAATCTTCCAAAGCCTTTTGTAAAAGTACTTCATTGGTTGGCTTTGAGTCCTCTTTAGAGCTGTAAGTCAAAAAACAGTGTTGAATTCCTGAGTGAAACATTGCTGCATTTCATATATCTACTGCAACATACACATAGTAAGGCATGAACATCATTCTTATCAGGGTAGCCAAAAGTTTGGTGAACCAAAAGGAATCCATATGAGCCAGTGAGAGTGTATTTGTGTGGATGTCCAGCTTGCTTGATTGTATAATGTCTGAGTAGCAACTCATGAGATTAAATAAATATGTTGTAGCACTGTTGAATGAATGAATGATGAGGTTATGTTTTGTAACGAGGGAATCCGTTGTTTTGAAATAAAACTGGAGTACCATATTTTTAAGAGGTGCTTTCTCATTTCTGTTGACTGTTAGGCTTGTTTTCCTGACTATTAGCAAAGTGTGGCTGACAACTTTAAGTGTAGCATTCTCTTCATTTCAGATGTAAAAATAGGATTGCTAAAGCCTCTCTCAAGTTTAAAACTCCTCATATCAAACTATTATTTTAATGATCTCGTTTAATCATTTTGTTCAGGAAGTATGTTACGCTGTTCTGAATAGCTATTGTCAGTAAGGCATACTGTATTCTCTTCCTTGTCACATACTCAAAGTTAATGTAATTCTTTTGTACTTCAGTTGTTTGACATTTTATTTTTTTTAGTAACTTATTTATCACTAAACTTCCTTTGATAACTTTCCAAGTTCTCAAGCAGTGTGTTTTCTTTTGACACCACCAAAGCTAAATGGAACAAACATTTATTTCCATATATTTGAAAAGAATGTTTTGAGGTGCGAATTTCATAAGCCACCCCTACTTCCTCCCACCCCAAAAATGTCCGGGAAAAAAATGTCCTGGCAGGTGTTCTGTGAAGGGAAAGGGTGCTTTTCATTCAAGGTGAATGTTGTTTCAGGGCTTGTCTCTGCTCACAAGGCACTGCAAACCCCAGGCACCAGCTCGCTGTAACTGCAGTAGTGTTTAAAGCGTGGGACGGCCAGGAGGAGCGGAGGGGAAGGCTGTGATCATACCCGCAGCGCTACCGTATGGATCACATACAGTGCGTGCTTGCACACACGTGTTCTCTCTGCTTTGCCAAGCACTGATGGGGAAATACAGCACTTCATGAGAAGCGGAGGGTGCAGTTGGATTTTGTTGACATCCCCGTTTGAAAGTAAAGCCCTAACACAAAAGAAGCAAGCTGCCTTTAGACTGCATTTACTGCTCTTGATGACTCCAGTTGTGTGTAAATATTAGAAAACAGCAGGGTCCTGCATTCCAAGAATCACTTGAGCAGTGCCATGAAGACAAGTGTCCTTACTAGTATTGTAGTCATACTCCCAAGCTCTCCTGCTGTTTCTAATCTGTGCGTGCAGCCGTGAAAAAACTGGACTGACATTTACAGGCACAGCAGGGAGACACTTGAGTAGGGAATGTTAAAGACTCCGCTACCTATGTTTCAAAGTGGCCACCATACATGATAAATCTTCACAGAAGAACTAGTCAGCACTTCAGCTGATGGTGTAATGAGGATATTGATAATGAAGCACAGAATGCTTCTTTTAGTGCTTGAACATTTTGCAGACAGATTGTTTATATTTTCCCCTGATCTAAAATATCTGGAGAGACAGACAGATTCAGGATGGATATAACATATTTTTTAGATGGTGCTGGTTTGATAATTTTTACAGGATTATTTTCCAATAAATTAATATAAAATAATAATTCCCAATATTTGCTGCAGCTAGCAGTAAGAAGGGGGTCAGTTGCTTTCCTGAGTAGTTTGACAGACTTTTCTCACTGTTTTGTCCCAGTGAGCTGCCAGATTTGGGATGCCATAATACCACTAATACAATTAGGTTTTCTGCACGTTGTCTGGTTGACTTCTCAGTTAAGAGTTTCTTTCCCTTTGGGAATAAGACTAGACAGACTGTCATTTGCTATTACTAATTCTGCTTAGCATTATCACTGGAGCTTTTTTGTAATTAGCTATCTTAGTTGGCTCTTAAATTTTAATAGCCAATTGAAGCTACATTTTAGCCAAGTTCCATATCTAAATTGCATTCAGTCCATTAACAAAGTTGGTTAAAAGGCTATTAAAACAAAAGCCAATACATGGTGGTTAGCACTTACATCTTTGCAGCAGTAGCAGTACCAGCCTCCAATGAATATTCTCGAGAAATAGCACTTCCTTCTCTAATAAGGAAGAGCATGAAGAATGACCAAAGTTTGTTTTGGGAACAAAGACTGAATATGCAGAATACTTGTAGAAAAAGTAAATAATTGAAGTGTGTCTTTTCTGGAAAAAGGCGGGGAAGAGGGGCAGGGGGAGATATAGAAGGAGGCAATTAATTGTTCTGCTCAGATTTGACAGGTTCTGGAAAAGCCAAATAAATAAAGTGATGTTTTTCTCCATTTCAGCTGATCAAAATTATTAGCAAAACCATCTGAAGCACCTTCTGGTGGAATTGTCATCTTGCTGAGTTTAGTTTGTAAAACATCCTGCCAGACATTAAAAAAACTGTAAGCATGCCAGCACATAGGCTCAGAACACCACTTCTCTAATTGATAGACCCTATAATTTTCTTTTTTACTGAAGACCATGGCTGGATACCTCAGCCTCCCATGTAATTTAATGTAGCATCAGTCTGAATATTTTATCCCTAGTAGCATTTGTTTAAATTAGCTTTTTGTACTCTTTTCTTTCTGAAGGTGTAGACAGGAGATTAACTGCCTTTGGTTCATCCTGTGACTAATAATGCCTTTCTCAGATTTTTCTTCTTAAAAAAGAAAAACCTTTACTTTTGGGAAGACATCAGATATTAATGCTGCTATGGCTTTAATAGAGAGTCTACCAGTTACTGATGAGCTGTTTAAAGGATGGTTTGCAGTGCCCGGTGGAGGTGATGATAGGTGAGTATCAGTAGCTTCATTGTAGGAGGTGTGAGGCAGACTCCAGATTGCGTCTTAATAACCAATACATATCTGCTTTTACTAGCACAAGTAGTGGGACATCTATATTAGTGTTTCCAGTGTACCAGTTCCATTGTAAAAAATCCACAGAGGTGGTGCTTTTTGAACAAGAGCCAGATCCCATTGCGTGTAGTGGTGCTGAAACATCAAACTGACTGGAAAAGCTCTGTGGGACTAAATACCAATTCCTTTACCTCCCATGTTGTTTGGGGGTGCTGGACTCTTTGCAATGATGAGGTACTCAAAGGGAGGAGGAATGGGTTCTTTGAGAGAAGTGATTTTCATTATGTCCTTTCTCAAAGGCAGAGAGAAAGCAGATGTGGTGGGATCAACTTTTCAAAAAAGTCCTAGAGTCCTAGTTAGGATCTCAGACAGCTTTGTGCAACTGCATGCTAATTCATAGGCATTTCAGTTTTCTTCACTGATATTATCAAGATTCAGCAGCTGAAGATTTAGAAAGTTGATTCCATGAATTTGATGCTTCATTTAATTCCTTTATCTCCATGAATGGTACCTCTGTAGCGCCAATTTGGGGTTTAGAAAAATGCAACAACTCAAACTGGCTGCTTCAATTTGACTTCATTTCTCTACATGGATGTGCCATGTTTTTAAATATGAAATCACAAACAGTATAGCACTTGTACTTTCTGGAGTCTGTGTTTCATCTTATCCTCCAAAACCTGTCTTCTTCCAGACTGGTGCATATCTTGCCCATGTAGTCTTCCATGCCAGATTTTAATGCCCTCACATTTAGTTATGCATACAAATACCCAGAA
This sequence comes from Parus major, assembly GCF_001522545.3. NCBI lineage: Eukaryota > Metazoa > Chordata > Aves > Passeriformes > Paridae > Parus > Parus major. Next base: position 48,326,759 of record NC_031774.1, read on the forward strand.
TTGTCAAATGGCCCTCAAGTTTCACAGCTGCCTAAGCTCCTATAAGTGAAGCTTTTTCTTCTCCATTGAAAATGCTGCAACAAGTCAAAATTGAGGTTTTGCATTTTCTCAGGAGTACCCCGAAGAGTAAAAGTTGTGGAGGAACTGTCACTTGATAGGAGAAAGATTGGCTCCCATATTTCTACCCCTTGTCTTGGAAGGTCAGCTTTCCAACCCTGCAGACCTTAGCTGCTGTGATAGGCTTTCATGTGTATACTCAAAGGAAAAATGATGAGAACACAGTGAGACAGCTGTGAAGTATAGTAAAAGTGAAAAGAATGTATACATTTTTATGAACTTTCCTGAACTAATTCCTTTTGCCAGACCACTCCAGACAGGAAGAGGCTGACACAGTGGTGATCTGCATCTGCAGCTTCTGAGAGGAAAAAAAAATCTTCCTTGGCAAGTGGAGCTAGAAACCCAGAAAATGAAGGATTAATACGTTCATTTATACAGGAGCAGTGAGAACACAATAACATGAAATACAACCAAGGAGGATGCATTTAAAAGACAAAAGAGCCCTGGAAGGGACGGTACTTAGCTTTGTTCAGAATGCGAACTCTAACATGCAGTTCTGGGAATTGGTGAATTGCACAGCTTAATGTTAAAAGAAATTACTTCATACCACAAGAAATACACGATCTGTGCCTTGAAAACCTGAAGGTACTTTCCTTTCTCTTTCTGCCAGGAGAGGAATGGAACACTGGATCTACTTGAAAGTAAGTAACCCTCCAGCTAATTTTGTCTATCTGCTGCTAAACCTGAACAAAAATAGTGTAAGTAATAAATTAAATTTCTTTCTGAAAAGAGATATATCTATAAAAGAATAATAATGCCTTTACTCTTACATTCTCACTAATCTCTCATTGTGGAGCTGTTTCCTTTGGATTGGTGAGAGTGGATCTGCAGAAGCAAATATGCAGTCCCTGACTCACATCTAACAACACATGGTGATGGCCACAGCAAAAAGTGTGCAGCAAAGAGCACCACATTTGGAAGACAGTGTAGTGCTGAAAATATCTGGGTGTGGTGTAACAGATATCTGGGTGTGGTGTAAATCTGGGTTTCCTCTGTCACTGGGAGAGCTGATCATCAGTAATTTGTAGGCTTTGGGCTTTTTTAATCGGTGTGGTCAAATGTGGAAGGAGGCAGAATTTGAAATTCATCTGTTATCCAGAGCAGGTATCACCTGGTAAATCTCTTTGGAGGCTGACAACAGTTTTTGCCTTTATTATTCTCATATGTGAGATGGTTTATGTGTGGCAGTGAGTTGTATCACTGATTGCTTGTTTCCCTTCCTCATGGCAAAGCCCTCTTAAAAACAATTTTGAAATTTGTCATCTATTTCTAGTGAAACCACTGCCCAAGATTTTCCCTAAAGCTGACCAGAATAGTTTTCTTTCCGTGCATGGAAACTATTCTGTTTTGGGGGTGAATTCCAGTTTTTTATATTGAAAACCTGACCTTTCAGAGGTAGTAGTGCCCAAAATAGTATTTGAAGCCAGTAAGGGCTGCAGGTAACCACTATCTCTGAAAATCAAATATATGTTCCTCTAAAAGTGTATCTTTTGCCTGCTATGAAGATAACATTATTTTTTTCTCTAAAGCACACTGCTGAATTATCTTTTAAGATTAGGGGTAGGAGCAAAATTGCAAGAGAGTTCCTAACAAGGAATGAGTAATTTGAAAGTGAAATTGCATGCTGCAAACCAGTAACTTGATCTGAACCACAGAACTTGTGCTTGAACTTGACATTTCTTGATTAACTAAGGGTACTGTGTCCAAGGTAATGAGGAACTGGAGGAGTGAGAAAAAAAAGGTATTTAAATGTGTATGTGGTTTTGCTGCATTCTTCACAGATTTTTTTCATAATGTCTGTTTTAAGTTCTTTCAAGATGTGGTTGTCTTCTTACCCCTCTGCATAATACCTGCTATACTAGGTTGTAAGAAGTTGAGTGTGATAAAATGAATTTCCTTTTATTAGTTATTTTGTTTATTTCATGGCAGTATGTTTCTTCTGCCTTTCAAGGGATTTTGATTATTCAAGTATTTTAGCTATATTAGACTAATTATTTAGCCTCATTAGATTAATTTTTAGCCTTAATGGAATTCATGTTGCCCTGAAGAGCACAGAAAATGAGGGGAGGTATGGGAGACCCAGGGCGCTATCAGGCATTGCAGTAGGCCAGGGCACAACACTGTGCTTATAGCTGAGGAAATGGGATGGCTGTCCTGGACAGGCTGTCTTGCCCAAGGCTGATGACTCAAGGTGTGGGCCTTTCTTACAGGCATGGCTGCCTTGCTGCTTCCTCTTCATCACATCTACCTGGTAAAAGCAAGACAGAGCCATCTGCCTTGGGTCTTTCCTTCATCTGTCTCTTTCAATCTTATGCATCTGATTTCTTCCCCATTTCAGCACAAACAATGCCATTTGCTGTGCTGTTCTAATCAATCACTCTTGCAGTGTGCAGAGCCCTGGGACCAGAAGTCTGACTCCTGCCCAGGTACTAGAGGAACCACTAGATCACTGTGGGTCACCTGAGTTTTGCAGCTTGGCAGGGGCTGTAATATTACATGGAGCTTTTAAAGAGACACAAATAGTGCATGAGAGTTTCCTCTCTGTTCTCCGCTAAACTAATTTTATTTCTTTTTTTCCACTGTAGCATCTCCTCAGATATTGATAGATTCTACAGATGTTGTTCTCTCCCTTCCAACCATTTTCACTCTACTTCTCTCCTACAGAAACATCTGATGACTCATCAAAGAAGCCTGTGCTTACAGTGTTTCCACATCATCATTTTGCCTTTTACAATCCTATTAGTTTTTCTGAAAGACCATCAAACAGGGGTGGAATATACCAAGGAAGCAATTTCTTCTAGAAAAGTTTTATCCAATTATATGTTGCTCAACCACCAGAGTATTCCTTTATTTCATAGGCATGATAGTTTTCTGTGTATATGTCTCATCTAAGTTGGCTTTTCAGGAGCGCTTGAGTTTCCTAATGTGTTGATAGTCTCCAAAGGAGAGCCCTTATCTCTTATCTCTTGTACTTACTTCTTGAAGTCTCAAGCATCTAGATTGAAAGATGGACAAAAAATTTTCTAAGTCATATCACATTCCATTGGGAGTTCTTTTTCCTTGACGAAGCCTTCCTGAAGGGTTGGATAATCCATATAGGTCAGCAGCAAGTAATGGGGTGTCCAACTAAAAATTGTGAGTTATGTTTCTAACTGCAAGACTTCTTCAGACAACTTCAGGGGATATTATGTACCCAGCTGATCATTCTAGTGGGACACCAGTCAAACAGGGATCCAAACCTCTGATGGCAAAGGGAATGGCATCACTTTCTTTCTTAGGAATGACTGCCTGTTCAAAAAGTGGAGCTTTAACAGGAACAGCATTCATTAAATAAATGTCCATAATTAAAAAAAAAAAAGACTGTCTACTAAGAGGTTTCCATTCTTTTGTTTCCTTTGTTGCAACCTGAGGATGATATCTTTGTCTGAACTGGTAAATTTCAGACCTTGCCCCAGTAGGTGCATTCCAGTAATGGGCAAGAACACACCTGCTCTTGTATCACAAGCAGTGACACGTTTCTAGTGTATGCTCTGCTGGCAAGTTATTTAAGCCATCAGCCCACAAAAGACTTATCAAACTTGCATAACTACACACCTTATAACAGAATTTGTGAGCATTGCCAGTTAACTATGTTTGTACAAGCTATGGTGCAGGAGTGGTCTGTTCTTCCCCTTCTGGTGACATCCCAATGTCACCAGGAGACATTTGTCAAGAGAAAGGGTAGGAAATATCTGATGGGAAAGAGGAATTTTAGGAAAGCTGCTCCAGAGACATGTGTCTCTAGGAAGCCATAAGTCCCAGTTCCATGTATACTTGATAATCATCACTTCTGCTTTTGATACTACAGTGTATTACCCAATTTGCTGTCATTTATTGTCACAGGATGCTCTAGAAAGCTTTTCCATTCTGTCATAAGTTCTTCATAAGGTCTTGTTCCAGGATCTGGATTTCTTGTTTTGTGTTCAAGCAAGGAGTCAATCAAACATACATTATGACTGCTGATTGTCTGCATTAAATTTTAGTGGTAGATCAATTCCTGATAATTAATGGCACACTATCAAATGCAGTAAGGGAGACTTTTATAAGTCTGATGAGAAGGTTGGAAAAGTTAGAAGGTTGGAAGGAATTTATGTCTGTCTGAATGGAGCACTTCCTTTTCGAAAGCCTTGGGTATTTTTTTGTCTTTATAGAGTATCTGCCCAGTCTAAACACTGAAACAAGGTGGGTGAATAAAACTTCAACAGATCTTTGATCATTCAGACTCTGCAGAAATTCAGGGCAAGTCATTGCTGCCTAGTTGTGTTTTCAGAACAAAGGTTTTTAGAGCAGTCAAGTTCAGCAATTACTATTTTTGAAATTTTAACAGATCACTAAGATACATTAATCTTTTTTTCTTCCTCCTCATCAAAGTATTTGATTACCATTTGATGGTTAGAGGACATCACAGTCAGAAACCCTTTGGCTCTCACTGCTGCATCCTTTGCAAAGCAGCAGCTGAGTTCAAGACCTGCCCCAGAATTCTTGCCTGGTTTCTACCTCCTTTTGAGAGGCTGAGTGGTGTTAAGAGTTGTACATATCTTACAGAGGGCATACACATAAGGGATACCAAATGGAATTGAACTATTTCTGAAATGTTGAGGAGTACCTCTGATGCAGAGCACAGTTCTTTTAAGAATTAGGGCATGCTATTCCTTTACACTTCTTTGCTGTGCTGAAAAAGGACTAGTCAGTGGATTATTTATATAAAACTTGTATTAAGTTTTTCTTCATTCTAATGATGAGGATAGCATGTGCAGAAATTAATTTTTTCTTTCAGGATTTCTCACAGCTGGTCTATTTTACCAAGGTTAGGATTCAGTCCATTCTCTGTTAGACGTTTTTGTCCTTACCAACAATCCTGACATTATATTGATGAGATAAAAATATGAAAAGGAAAAATCTACAAGCTCAAATTCTAAGAGCTTTTTTCCCCCCAAAGCTATTTTGCCCTTCCTACCCTGCAAAACATAACCAAGCACTAGAAGAGAAAAATTAATCACCAGCAAACTAAATTATATAAAGAGAGACCAGGAGAAAACCAGTTATTTTTCACCTATCATTTTAGAAGGGTAATTGAAAGAGACAGAAGTCAACTAAATTTAGTACACTAAAACAATTTACAGTACTGTGAGTACTTCAACCTAATAGATCAAATATAGTTCTTTAAATTCTTCCCATTGCAAATCCAAGGAGAGAGAATTAAAAGAGGCTTTATTTTCAGAGTTGATAGTCAGTTAACTGTAAAATAATTTCCAGAGATAAAAAGATGTCCTTAATGCTTTATACTGTGTGGATTCAGGTTGGAGTATTTTTGTTCTGAAAAGTTTCCATCACCAGAATCTCTTTCCTTCCTTATTCAGGCATTTAAAAATCCCCATTCTCACCTGTCAAGTCTTATACTCAGAGAATGAGACTTATTTGATTCATTCCTGTCTTACATGTTTCTATAGATGGGCTTGATATCAACCAGAGAATAGATGCACATTTCAACTAAGCCCATCCAGTGGGTACCTGGGGTCAGTAGCACAGTCTCATCTTCTTTTGCTGCTCCCTGGTTACGTGTTCCTTCCCCCTTTGCAGTGCTAATACTGTTGCTCATTGCAGTGAACTACCTAAACCTGCTGGGTGTACAACTCTTTGTTAAAATAGGGCTTGGGACTTTTCTTCATTTGTTTTCTGAAGTAAAGTTTAAATCTCCTTTTTAACTAAGAAATAATTCTATTTCCGTGGTTCATAATACTTCAATATCATCCGTTACTGGGCTGGATGTAAATCATTCAGGTACTCACCAAATTTAATTATTGAACAGCTCTAAATACCTGTATTGTCCCAAGAGTTCCAGATGCCTTTCTGAGAAATTCTCTTCTACCTTTGAACAGTGAAGAATTAGCCAAGTATCTGATCAAGCTGCATCATTATGCCTCATCACTGATATTTTCTTATTGAGAATAAGATTTATATATATATATATATAAAAATATATATTTATTTATTGAATACATATATCATGCATTAAGTCACATTAAGTCACATGTGAAAGTCAATTCTGAAAAAAAACTTTTGGAGGCCAGAAGAAGAAATGGAAAACCTCCATTTCCCAACATTACTTCTAGTAGTGGAGCCTCAGGCATCACCAGGCATTGTCACTCAGCCTGGTGACTGCGTCACATCTTGCTGTCTCCTTGTCACCAATCTAGCAGGTCACAGGGTTAATTCTAGAATGTCCATTTCAAGCTATTAACTTTATAATCAGAATAAGTGTTGGTTTGGAATGTGATGAAGTGGTTTAGAGTAATTTCCAGGGCTGTCAAAATGCACATGCTAGCCCTGTGACTGCAAGAGACACGCAGTAGAATCTGAATGATTGGCAGGGACAAGTTGGAACCAGTTGCTGCTAGGCTATCCTGTATAAGTTGCTGAATTATCATAAAGCCATGCATATACAATAGGTGTATTTGATTTTTTTACAAAATGGATTACCAGTAAGTTCACTGTAAGATTGAGTGGAAGCAAAACACATATCCTTTCTTGCAAAAGCAGTGGCCCCAGAAAGTCTCTTTGTGTTAGAAGGACAATGAAAGCCTTCAAAATTTTAGGCACTCACCTGAAATGTGCATATCTGAAGCTTTGTGTGGTGTAATTATAAAGGGAAGGCATTCTTCCCAGTAGTATATTACCTGTTTGAGAGAAAGAGAAATTACAAAGAACATGGAGTGTAAAATGATTCTTGATGTTTTAAATAGTATTGACCAGGGCCTCTAAAGAATTCCGTGGGCTGCTTGATAAAGCAGAAAGAGACAATAGAGAATTTTCTACATGCTGGCTTTGCAGAAACGTGTTCTATATTTGATTGTTTCATTGAGTGCAGCAATAGACTATGCAAAACATTGGTGATCAATGTTTTTGTATATCTTTTTTCCAAAGATTCTAAGTTTTTCTACAGGAACTGAGCATCAGAAGAAGCTCATATCTAGGAATTAGGTACCCTCTTTCCTTAAGGGAAAACAAGGCACAGAAACACATTTCAGCTTGCTTAGCATCACGTGTTAAGTCAGGTACTAGATTGCATATAAAATTCCCAGACAGCACATGTCACTTCATCTCCTGGTCCTTCATACAAGCCCTGAAAAGTGTTTGTCACTTGTCAATTGTCAAGCTAAATTATTTAGGTCCAATGTTAATGTCCTATGGAGGCCTTGTGAAATAAACCAGCCTCAGTCTATTCAGTGAAATTCAAGGAGATACCTATCTGTAGTGAAAACGATACAGTTTCTTCTTTAAACTACTTTATAAGTCATAAATGAAGAGTAGTGTATGTTCTGGATTATTTCTCTTGTCCATTTGATTTTAAATATGAAGGGTAGCACTGAACTAATCATCTGGCTAGTCCTGGGCTGGGAATTACATTAATCACCTTAAGATGGCAAATGTATGTGCTACACCAACCAAGCATTCGTGTGGCTGCCAATTTCCCAAAGCCCTTTAGCATTTAAAATATAATTACCTGTGTGGACATGAGATGGTTGAATGAATAGGTTATGTCATCAACATAATTATAATGCTAGTACTCTGTAGGTGTTATGGAGGGCAGAAGTTAGCACATTTCTGCCTTTTTATCTGAGGGGAACTTCTTAATGCTTCCAGTGGGGAAGTCAACAGGCTGCTGGGTTTGGTGCCTGTCTCTGTTGCCGAGACTGGATTTGCTTTTGAGCCTTTCTCACCTCTCTTTAAGAAATGTTAAAAATCATAGCCTGCTTCTGAGAAGTTCTCTGCATTTTATAAACAAAGAATCATATTTCTCATTGCTTAAATATTTGCAACATCTTGTGTGAACTCTCCAACTACTTTTCCTGAAACCTTCCCCTTCATACACATGGTCACACTAAATAGGCATAACAGCATTTTGAGGATCTGATTTTTTCAAAATTGTAGGTACTATTTTTATAAGAAGCTTCTAGTACATCATTAGTAAAAGAATAGGTATATTTACCTTTTGAAATAATTATTTACAGTTTCTCATTTTTCTAGTAATCCCATGATTGCAATTAGGTCATCAGTTTGTTGGAAGAATTCTAAATATATATGTTCATAGAGGGCATTCTCTCAGGCAGGGAAATAACAATGCACAGCCTAGTGTACTAGAGCACTAAAAGGCTTCCGCTGTTTTTACAAGTTTGGGTTAAATGTAAGGTGTTCTGTAATGCTAGTAAAAATAGCTATGCTTCACTTTCTGAGGATAATGAGGGGAGACAAAAGTGGTGCCTCCATCTTCTGAAATTTTGAGGGGGAAATTGGTTTGTCAGGAGATGGTTTGAAACGGATGCTCAGGTAAAGAATGCACATGACAGAGCCCAGCATTCCTAGATCCATTATTGTTGAATACAGCCTCTCCACGAGAACATTCCATACTTTTTTGTATTGAGTGTAATTAGGTCATTACAGAGATGTGTTCTGTCTTCCTCGGTGCTTGCTACAGCAGCCCAGAAGGAAGTTGACACTTCACACTACCTTGTGTTCCAATAGCTTTATATGCAAAATCTCCACTGCTTGTTGGGTTGCCCACTGGAAGCCAGCTATGGCCTACCTTCAAAAGCTATGTATCAGGTTTCAAGAGCATGTAATAGTGGGGTGGAAAAACCAGTAGAGCCACATGTAGTTGTCAGTGATAGCCCATAGAAAGGGGCAATCATGCAAAGTGAGAATAATTTTTTTCAGAAATTGCCTTCTAAGATCCAGCTGCTAGGTACTCACAGACTGGGGTGTATCACTGCCTATGGTTTTGCTCAAGGACAGAGCAAAGCTGGGAGCAGGAGGGCTCATGAGGAGAAGCCCAGGGAAGTTTAGAGCTGGGATGTGGGATGGAAGACTGAAATGAAGGATAAATTCTTCATCCAAAGGAAGTAGTGAACTTTCTGATATTCTCCAGCTCCTCAGTGGGTTTTGCCACAATTCATGCACAGCAAGGCCGAAGTTAAGTCATGCAGAGGGCCCTTCTGCCTGGCAGAGGAAGACCATGGCCATGGCACACAAGGCATACTGGAAATTGGAGGGTGGGCTAAGCCTGCAGCTGAGGTTTGTCATCATGTGCAAGGTAGTGTGGGCTGCAGGAAGGTCAGGGGATGTGAGACCTGGGGTGGCACTGAAGGATGACAGCCTGTGTGTCCAGTCTGACAGCTGTGGGGCTCTGCAAGTCCCCAGGGGGAGTGCACTTCCTGGGATCTGGTGATTTGAATGATTACTTTGAAGCCCAGTCAGGAATCTGTGGTTGCAGGAAAACTTCGTTTTTGATACACAGAAGAAATCCTCTTCATGTGGGATACAGCTTCTACTTACCTCCACCTGCAAGTCCATAAAGACACTTGAATCTTCCCAGCTCCTGCTCCATAAACATGCACTAGACCTACACCACAGCTCTGGCTGACAGACTGCCAAAGCTTTTAAAATTTTATAAAGTTATAAACATATATGAACTATATATGTACACTGGAAACAATCCAGATTCAAGAATCATCTGAAAAGGCACGTGGTAAACACAAAGTCAGTAACTTTTATATAATATGGAAGCTACTGGTTTGCTTCAAAACTGCAGAGCTCTCACCACAGTGGATTTGGAAAGCTGGCTGGTATGGCTTAAGGCCACATTATTTTTGTGCTGGAGAAGTGATTTCCCAGGGATTTGAGGGAGAAGTAGTATTCCCTTTTAGCTAAAAGTGTCTCTATGCCTCTGACTGCCTTATGGAGCCAACTACAATAAGCGCACAAAATATGCAGTTGTCATCCAGGGTACACTGGATCTCAGCACAGTCAATGGATTGTCATTTTCTACTGCCATGCTAAATCTCTTAAATTTACAATTTCTTTTTCTTTATACTTTCATGTTTTGCAGCTGCTTGTAAACCTGTGAGCTGTACCCAGTTCAAGCTGCCTTCTCCACAAAGAGCAGTCACAAAAATGTAGCTGTGGGCTTTTGTCCACATAAACACATTTCAGCCATGGGTGCCTCTGTTGTTACTGGATTACTTGTTGGCCTTTGAGCCTTCTGTCCCCATTTCAGACAAGTGGTGTTTTTTATTAAAAAAAAGTCTTCACACATATTCAGGTTTTACAGCCAGGGTTTGCAGCCACTTACAACCACAGCCGTTTTCAGCCGCACTGTGACAACAAAGAAGTAAGTAGGTGAAAAAGGAACTAGAAACTGTTTTCAAAAGAAAAACATCCTTCAAGGAAGGGAGGTCTCACTTTCCATCAGAAGAAGGAAGGCTCAATGCTGGGATTGCCCAAGGCCTGGGGTCGGGCTGCAGTCCCCCTGGATTTCACCACAGGAGCCTCTCACAGCCCTGTACTTGTCATTATTTGAAGGGGTTTTATTTAAAGAATATTTATGCTCTCAGACTTCTCAGCTTCTTGCTTCTCTGTTGCATTACCTCTGAAAGAGTTAACACAAGAATGAGCTACAAACCCAGGAGACTGATGAGAAAAAGGGTCCTGAAGGCTGGGAAGGGCTATGGTCCCCTATGAGGGGCTGGGCAGGGTATGGGCACTGCCAGCTGGGTCAGCCATGTGGGATTCCAGTTTCAGAGCCTGAAGAGTAACTGCTGGCTCATCACCCTCACCCTGCTGTTGTTCTTTCGGTGGGGTCGGGGCAGCTGAAGTGGGTTCAGCAGTGAGCGGGCTGAGCAAGTGCCATGGGAGGGCAGCATTGCTCAGACGCACAGCCCAGTGCCTTTCAGCCTTGTTCTGCAGACATCCATGGAAGGGCTTCTCCTCCGAGACCCCCTGCACACTCCCGGTCTCATGGGACCTGCTGCCCTGGCCATCAGCCCGGGACACTGCAGGAGAGCCAGGCTGAGCCCTTGGTGAGCCTCAGCTGCTCACCTGTCCCTCGGCAAACTGCTGTTCTTGAGCTAGTTTGGTGAGTTTTTTTCCTTTTGTCTCCGAGTGTCTTCAAAAGATAATTATATGGAGCTGGGGCCATTTGCTCAAGTTACTTTTAATTCCCATGGTGGTTGTAATGAAGTGTGTACTGCACATCCATTTTACTAAAGTAGTGTATAAGGACACACTTGACTTGCTTTTCCTCTGCAGTTGAGAAAGGACAGATCATTAAGAAAACAGGACCGCTACATTATTGGAACCTTCAAACAGATCTCCCTGCCTGCCTCCTTTGGAAGAGATGCAGACTGAGCCTGAGACATATGGAGGCTTTGGTAAAGGGCTTTAAAATGCTTCCTCACCCCCAGGTTGGTACTGTTCCCAGCATCGTTGCCGGTTTTATCTGTAAGCAGATAGGCTTGCTAGTGAATGGGAGAAGTTAGAGGAAACAAGGGAGAAACACCCTGCACCAGTGAACAAAACCATTTCTGAAGATTTCCGCTTTGTAGTAATGTTGGCAGGTGCTCTTCCCACATGGTTCAGATGGGGGTTGGAGATTTGTGTGTTTAGGTGCTGGCTGGTCTGCCTCATGCTGAGTGCCCTAGGTGCTGTCAGAGGATAGATATTTCCACATTCAAATCCTCCCCAGTTCTTGACTTCACAGAAGTTGCAGCACATACACAGATGCATGTTCATTTATTATTTCCTGAAATATTTTCTCCTTGGGGCTGCTCTGCATAGAAGCGCTATCCTGTAGTTTCTCACAGAGGAACTGATGACAGGGATTTAAATCAAGCCCTTCCTGTATGTCAAAAGAGTACATAACTTCCCAGCCAGAGTGCATTTTGAAGCTGAGATTATATTGGAGCTTTCAAGCTAGATATATTTTATAAAAAGTAATTGCACATTCTTGTGTTTAAGATATGCACTCAAGTTTCTGTCTTTGATCTGAGAAATGCTTATTTCCCAAAGTGGAACAGTGTCAATAGGAAATATTCATACTTCAAATATTGCTTCAGGCCTGGGGTGCTGTCCTGGGAGACTGAAAATAGGGTGTTCTGTTCTAAGTGATTTCCCTAAACATTGAAATTTGTGAATAAAAGTCAGAGGTGAAAAAAGGGAAAGTTGACATCAGAAGCTTTGAAACAATTTAGACTTGCATTTTCTCTTAAAAAAAATAGAAGTTGAACAAATAATTATCTTCAATCCAAACAAAATACAAGGGTTTTATCTTTGTCATAGAAAACACAAAAATATTTTTGGGCTGGATCAATTTTATTTTTTTCTTTTATTTTAGTGAATAATATTCTTAAGTGTGCTTGTAGGGGTTTATGCAGAGATTCATTGAGCAGAAACCTGTTCATACTATTATAGTGCTTTGATCACTGGACTTGGCATTGTCTGTCAAAGCATTGATTAACATGACAAGATTATGATGAATTTTTGTCCATACTGAATAACCCACCATCCTTTTCTACTGAGAAAGGGGATCATATTGGTTTTTTTCATATCTACAGATGGATACAGACACCAGGAAAGGATAGAGTAAATTTCCTAATACTTGTTAATAATTTGCCTTTGTATTATCCTGCTATTCTTCATGTCTTCCACCAAGTTTCCTAATGTCAGGACATACTGGAATGAAAGTATTAGTTTAGAGGTAATTGGGACTGAAGCTCTTGCTTCTAGGATCAGGGGCATCACTTTAACATTATAGTGTGCCACCATTGATAAGGTTTTTTCCACTTTTTTCAATTCAAGGTAACTTTGGGGTCCACCCGTGTAAAGGACCAATATAAACCCTGGATGATCACTGAAAATAAACCCATTTGCTATTTATTCTTTTACAGCTGAGTATTGGTAGCTACTTCAGAGTTGTGAAAAGAGAAGATATCCTTAGCTGTCTGTGCAGAGCATTTTCAGACTAAGAAGTCAGGAAGCACTGGTAGGATATTTATAATCATGCAGAGCTCTGCTACATTTTCATAGTAAGGAAAATATATTCTCCTGTAGGAATTACTGTGTTCAGTCCTTTGCCCTATGTTAAGAAGACAGTAGCTCAGATTTTAGAGGCCCTTCATCTCTTAAAGTATATTAGCTAAATCTACCACTGAGTTAAAAAAAATGTCATTATTGTATTAAAGCATTGGTGTGTTTCACAAGAAAAACCCCCAAACAACACCTTTTGAACTCTAGATTATAATGAAGAGATCATATAGAAAAGAAAAAAACCAGTTAATTTTGCAGTGAGAGTAAAACATATTCTTTAACTCCCCAAGTCAGGTTTTCCTGTGGTGAGGCCTCAGGAGGAATAGTAAGATGCAGAAAATGATTCCTGTGATTTTTAGGCTTGTGGTTTTCTGCTTTGCAATGTGACACATAAATTAGTTCACAAAAATGTTTATTTTCTCTTAGGTGTTGCTAATGAAGCATCCATACTTCTTTGAGAACTTAAAGTGAACTCCAATGCTGCATTGTTATGTTCAGGAATCAGTGCTGGTTTCTTCTCTGCATTCCTCTATGGCAGCCTTAAGTGCCTTTATTTTGCCATGTCGCAAGATTGGTATCAGCCTATTTTCTTTCCTTTCTCACTCTATCTCAACTTGAATTGAGCTTTTGGTGGGCTCACCCCATGCTTCCCTTAGTATCACATTTAAGGCGTCCAGATGGGGTGACAGAATGGAATAAGACACCAGCCCTCCATCTGTTAAAAAAAAAAAAAAAAGAAGAAAGAAAAAAAAAGAAGAAATTAAATACAAGGTTTTATTGTTCTTTAAGTAAGAACAGATACAGTCTGTATGTCAAGGCCAAACTATATGCTATTAAATCTATCCTTTGAAGTCTTCATTGGGCTGACCAAGGACAGATGGTGAACCGTTATCAGTTGATATGGGATTAGGTCAAGTCGAAGTTCAAGACTGAGGGTAACAGTGAGAGTCTCAGTTCAGTTGTGAAATGTATTAATTTATTTAATGAATACCACATAGTCAGCATCTTTGCTACTGTTCTGCTAGTTTAAAAATTGGGAGATTTATTTACCTAAGGATCTCCACACTCTCTAGAAGTTTAATATGGCAAATGTAACTGTTGTAACTTAGATGAATAGCAATAAAATCTTTATTCTTTTGGAGGAGAAAATAGTTCAGATTTAAGATGTACCAGCCTAAAATATACTGCAATGTTTTTTATTTTATTTTTATTTCTACCTGGCTCATATATTTGCATCATTTGCCTTTGTGTTTCTATTTTCTTTGCATGTGTACCAACCCCAAAATATTCTCATTGGAGAAACTGATTACTAGTATCAGATGTAGGGAAGCCTGTAGCAGCATTTTGTTACTTACACTTTGTTTTCACACCCAAATAATGAATGAAGACTATTGACCGTGAAGCTGAAATGCTGCATACATGTCAGGCTGTCTATTCTTCAAATTTGGCAGAGGAAATGAACTTGCCTTAAAAACAATCTAACCAAACATGTTTAGAAACAGCTTTTTCAGAACTGGCTGATGTTTGCCATATGACACATGCAATGGACATTAGACATAATTTGGAAGTAAACAAAGTAGTTAAGTGTATGCCAGTGAACAAGCTGAGACAAAATGAACTTTCAAGATCTGGTCATAATCTTACACAATTATTCTGTGTCAACCTCATGGTTTAATAATGTGCATGATTTATATAAGTTAAGGACTGATGGGATGAGCCTTTGCTAGCAAAGAGCTAAAAATGCTTAAAATAACTTCCTAATGAACAGCTTTTCTTTATACTCTATTTTAACTCTATTTTTTTTTTTTCTTCCCCATAACTCCTTTAGAAATTCACTGAAAGGGAAACTTCTCTGTAAGGTGTGTTCAGGCACAAAAGAGGAGCAACAGTCATGAGCCTTGATAGTGCAAAGTTCTCTACAGTCACAGGATGAAGGGCTGCTATTGCAGGATTGGAATTATTTTTTCAGGTATATAAATCATGAAATTAAAATAATCTAAGGTTTTCCTAATACTGCTCAGTATATTTTGGGTACACATTGACTTCTCCATATGACATTTGTTCTTTTATGTACTTATTACATATGTTAATGTGTCATGTGAATAAGTAAATATTGCCAGAAAAACAGGACTTTTGAAGTTGTGACACTTTGTGCTTCATCACTTGACATTCAACAGCTCTTCTTAATTTTTACAGTTGGGATGATGTGTAGCTGACTGTAGCGTTATTCCGTGTTAGTAACACATCCAAACTAAAAAAAGAGACAACCCTAGAACTGTTTCTGGTTCACTCTCAGCTCAAAGAGGTTTCTGTCTGAAGGCTCAGGACTCAATTCCCGTTTAAACAAAATTTTAAACTTGGCTGGAGGTGCTGGGAAAATCACTACGTGCCATATTTCCTGTTCCCTGGACTTGGCCTGGCTGAAAGTGCTGTTGTAACAAGGCTTCAGGCTTCCTTCAGTCTGTCACAAGGAATGCTGTAGATCCCTGAGTACTGCTGAACTTCAGGGCTGAAGTGTGGCACTGTCTGGTCTGCAGAATCCTTTGCTATGCTCCTTTCTCCCCTTGCTGCCTGCTTTTCCTTGCTGAGCTAGCAACCCCTGGGCAGTGACGGGCAAGTTCCAGCAGCAACGGATGGACAAGGCACAGCGCAGCCCTACAGGCCTCCTTCTTTAGAGATCCACAGTGCACTGTAGATTCTGCACTGTAGTAGTACATACATCTTTTAGCTTCAAACTTCAGCTACAAGACTGGTAAATCTGGAAAAATCATCTGTGTGGAATGGACTTTTCCTTGCCTACTCTCCCAGGTAGCTGTATCTAATTCAGGGAACGGGGATGGAGTGAGTGCAGAAAATATCCATTAGAAGCTTGTTGAGCATTTCCGTGAGCCTTTTCTCACCTCAGTGTAAGCTTCACACAATTACCATAGACTACAAAAGTGGAAAATTATAACACCAGGTGGAAAGAGTCTAGGTTCTACTTTCCAGACATGTTTTAAAGTCACTCAGGAGAAGCAAGACATTTTCGTTTCAGAATGTTGGTCTTTTCCACTTTCTTTTTGATTAGCTATTTATAGTGCTTACCTTAACTAAGACCCATGTCTGTACTCGCTACTTTAACAGGAAAAAGCTTTCATTATACTTGGCAACATAAAGGAATGTAAATAATCAAACCCAAGCTTCATTTGCTCGGTATATTTTGGTATCTAAATGTGTTCAAAATATGATAGTCTATACATGGTTTGAGGTGCTATACACCAGGTTCCCGCTGTAATTTCATTTTCCCTTCTTCCCTATGCTTTCCTCTCTGCTCATTCTTTTGAGAAGGGATTCACACCTTCCTTGGTTTCAAAATTCCCTGGCTCTACTGCAGCTTCATTTATTTGAGTCCAGTTAACTCCCTGAGGCTTTGAGGTATTCGTTTTTTTGAGGTAAAAATAAATAAAAATAAATAGTGAGCAGATTGGACCTCTGTAAACACTTGGCCTCCCACATCTAGTGTTAATGTAGGATCTACCAGGTCCTGCGCTCCTGGAGCTGGAAAGTTCTTGGGTGATCTTTCCCTTCACTTCTGAACCCAAGCTGACGAGCTCCCAGATCTGCATATAAACCTATTCAGGCATGTTTCCTATATGCACTCTGCCAATACATTTCTCTTGGACATTAATGTGTCTTTTCAAGGGACCTGGACAATTCCTACTTCCTAATGTACTTCATGTGATGCAGAGGAAGTTATTGTCCCTGTAGGGAGAGAGGTGTGCAGGTCAGAAATGTGTAACACCCTAACAATTGTGAGCGTCTTTGGGACATGTACCCATACTCTCTTGTACTCAAACATGGATTGCTCCTTGTGTGTTTGCTCTGGGATGGGCTTTGTGCAAACAACAGTGTCAAGATATTAAAACGGATTAGAGCTCATGGGTGCTAATTGAAAATTAGGCTTATTTTTGTAATTTTTCTCCATAAATAGCAGCAGCAATTGCATTATTTTGTAAAAGGCTAGGATGTAATAAGTATAAATGGTGCAGTCTGAAATATAAAAAAATCTGTTCTGCAATATCCAGGGGCCATGGCTGTCAAGGGCCAACACAGCCATCAAGAAAGTCTAAAATTAAAACAGACAAGTTGCCAATGCATAAAACTGCCATCATCATGTTCACTTCCCAGTTTGTTTCAATGACCATCCCATCTGTGAAACATATTTCTGTGGGACAGTTAAGGGTTGCAAGCATAAACCAGCCCATTTCATTGAATGCTACAACCCAGGTGTCGCTCTTGTTTGAAAAATGCCTGGGTGGCCCCACTGCCAAGGATATAACCACAGATAATACAATCCAGAAATCCCTTTCCAAAGCAGTGAGTAATTGAAATTTATGTACTTGCATAACGCATTTATTGCCGTGAGAGCAATCCAAGGTTGTCAGCTCCAGCCATAGGGGTTGCTCCCTGGTCCAAGAGGCCTGTGACTTTATTGCTTGAATAGGAGAGCTGGGGCTGGTGACTGGCACTGCTCTTTAGAGGCTGGAATGTATAGTTAGGGACATGCTGGATGAGAGGTAAGCGCACAAACTGCTCTCCTTGGCAGGAAGAAAAATACCTCAGCAGGAGTGATTTAAGTGGGTAGGGGTTTGAATCCAAGGCCTGAGGCCAATCTAATATGCTCTGTTTTCTCAAATGGAAAGTCTCTGATTTACCTCATTCCTAGCAATGTGGTAGCACCCACAAATTCTTTTTTCTTTCAAATCCAAACTTAAAGGCTTTCAAGGTCAGTTCTGATTTTGCACGTTATTGTAACTGAGATTTGGGAAGCAATGTGGGAAGCAAGTTTGGGATAACCAGAAGAATGTCATGCTGGAAAAATTCCTTACATCTGGGAGATCTGTTTTCCCTCTTGCTGTTGTCATGGATTGAGCTGAGTTCATGACTACCCTTCTGAAGAGGCGTATCTGGTAGCAAAATAGAGTTTTTCTGTGAAGGGTCTGTGAAGCTCTTAAGTGACCGATTCTATAGAAATACTAAGTATTACTGTGACTAATCAAATGATTTGACACAAAGATTTGTTTTAATAAGCCTGCGCTCTTGTGTGAGGCATCCAAGCAGGGACACAATCTCAGAGCCTGGACTCTGGGGCTGACTTGATTTTCTGTCTTCCAAAGCAGTCACCTTTTCTTCCATTTTACCATCTGTCATGATAGTTTTTCCTTTCTTCAAGAGAGATGAAGGAGTTTGGTTTAGAATAAGATGCTCCTAATGTTGCATAGATTGGACAAAAGGTACAACATACTATCACCAACTTGCTTACTTCAGTGGAAAAATCTGAGAGTAACACTTGAGTTTTGTAAATATTGAGACATCTGACATGTATCCACAAAGTTGCTGGTGTCATTTCATTTTTGAAAACAAAATGATACAGCATAGATTTTTTTAGGGAAGAATGGGATGAGACTTTGGTTTTCATGTTTAGACAAAAATTAGATTTTTTATTTCCTCCTGAGTGGGAGAAAATCACTGACTGCTATCGCTTATGGTGACAAACTTATCATACATTGACATTAATACCTAGAGGTTTTGAAATTTGAAATGGGGCTTTTCTTAGTCCCAAAAGCTCAGTGTGCTCTATAGCTGGTGGAGAAATTAAATTTCATGGCAGCCTTTTTTAATCAAGGAAAATGGGGCATGGAAAGGTCAGTCAACCTGCTCGTGACAATGGGGGAACCATAAGTACCACAAATTTCTTGTTATCTGACTTAATTTTTTTTTCCCTGAACAAAGAACTGTCCTACATCTTGCCCTGAATCCTGGGTCAAACAGATCTATAGTGTGAGGATTGCAATAAACCCCATAACAACATCTTCTCGTCTTCCTTCTCTGGTGGTGAGAGACACTGACTGAGCTGAATATATGACTTCCTATGTCCTTTTAACCACAGGCCTGACCTTCTTCATAAAAGTTTCTGTGTTATGATAGTCTTGCCAGGATTTACCGGTTGTGCTTATTATTAATTAAGAGGTACTAAGTTTAAAAAGTCATTAGAAATCAAATCACAAAGGATAAGTTAAAAACCTTTTGGTGAACTTTGACATGCCCCTGTATTACATCTAAACCCACACCAACAAAAAGAGACATTAATAAAATCATTATATATTTGAAGAGGAACACCTAGCACATGTAAAGTTTATGGCTACAAATGAATACGTGTCAGGGAGCACCATCAAGTCCATTAGGCCAAAGATTTCACTGTTGCTATTCATTTAGAGGGGATGGTACTTGTATGTTGCCATGATGGACAGTAACATAAAAAATTTAAAAGAGGGATAAAAGACCCTTTTTCCTATTATGCCTTATAAAACATATACACTTCTAGGGAAGGATGAATAAAAATAAAAGTTGCTGACATGATTTACTCATTCATAATTTTTTTTTTCTTTTAATCACTGGAAAGCTATTCCAGTGCATGTAAAGTCTTAATGAGACCTAGCAACATTATGAGTGCTGGGAGCAATCGCCCTTCAGCCTCATGCCTGCAAACGCTCTCAAGGCATGCATATATCTCATTATGGCCGAACGCCCTGTCATGTGTTATTCCTTACTTAGTGACAATTTGTCATTGTCACCCTTGACATGTCACTCTGCTGCAGAAGGATTTGACTTCAGCGTAAAATGTGACAATCAGATGAGAGGATTTTGTAATCTAAACTGAAATATGGGGCTGAGAGAGACTAATTTTATTCAAAAACAGTCCTAATATAACATAAATGGGAAGAAATGTTTGCATTTAAGGATTTTTGTTAAGGTTTCCTTCCTTTGCCTTTTCCCAGCCCCTGCTCTCCCACTTCAATTATTCCTTAGAATAATGCTTTTATTTTTGAAGGATGGAGCCTTATGTTTTAATACCATGCATTTTCAATTAAGTGCACTAAGATCTGTGGATATAACTATTACTTATAGTTTAAGTAATGGTTACATGTAAAAATTAGGGAAACATATTGTGCTTTAGATAAATTACATTCAGATTACTTCTTATTATAAATGGGGTAGAAAATGGATTTTTAGCTCTGGCTGGCCAAAGAGCCAGCATTTGTATCTACTTCATTTGTTTAAATATATTTCAAGCCAGATTGAAATCCATATTGCCTGACATTAATTGAGTACTGAAGCATCAGTGTACTCTAGTTTCATAAACCACTGATGAGTGAGTTTCTACAGGCTTGATTTAAAAATATTCTGTCCCTTTTATATGAAAATTATATTCCATTTATAGTGTAATTCTTAAAGCTCAACATTAAATGGTATAAATCTTAATAAGATGAATGTAAATATGACATTTGTGCTGTTGAGTTGACATCTTGTTTGCTAAGAAAAGTGTATTCTTTACTCAGTATTTATTAACATCTTCTTCTGTATTATATTGTAGGCAAACCGGTTTTCTTTTGAAAAGCAGAATGGAGATAAGAGAGGGGTGGGCTATGAGGTGGGCTGTTCCTGAAGGTCACTTACCAGGTTTTGCTTAGGCACCTCATCCTGGATATTCCATTCCTGGGCATCTTTTGACAATCAATCCTATCAGGTTGCCCAGTAATTTATTGGCTTAGTGGCACTGACAGTCATTCCAATAGTAGCCTATAGGAAGTAAGGTTTGAGTTCATGTTTCCAGAGTTGAAAGTCTAGGGCAATTTAACCCATTTTTTCACACTTGTAATTTTCAGAGAAGCAGACATTATTTGAACAAGATTCTGGATTCTGAATTTCACAAAGAAGGTGCAAGGCTATGATTTTTTCTTCAAGTTTCATCAAATTTTTCTGCATAAGATGAATGAATGAATAAGTTACTAACTAACTAACTAAAGACGCCCTCATCAAGCAGCTTTTACTGGCTGAACCAAGTGTCCTATGGCCTTCATCAAGCTGCGCTCTCTCTGAGGTAGGGAATGACTGCTTTTAAGTGAATGCATTATGAAGTGCCATCTGCAATGTGCTGTCCTCCTGGATATTTTTATCAGGACTAACATAGCTGTCAGAATGTCATGGAATGAATGTCGGATAATTTGTACACTTGATTTTTTGGGTTTTTTTCATAGAGCTCTTCCATACTACTATTATAATGATAAAGGCAGCTTTCTGCCTGAAGTGCATTTGCTGCTTTCTCAATGCGCTTAACTGAAGTTTTTTTCTTTAAAATCTTTAACATTACAAATTTTGTTTAATAATACAAACATTTTGAAGGAACACAGTATGCATTGAGTAATCAAGGCTTCTGTGAGGAGTGTGGCGAGTGTAGATTTTTGATTTAAGTTCTATTAATTATCTCCTTCGTTTATTGCCTTCAGAACCAGGAGCAACTTGTCCTTATTTGTTAACCATGTAAGAACATGGTAGATCTTTAGTTCACATTCCAGGAAGATCTGCATTTTTTATTTGAGTACTCTTTTTTTTTTATTATTTTTTTATTATTTACCATCTGCAAGACATGGGAAATCTTGGCTACCTCACAGAAAAGTTAATGGAAATGCACTGAGGTGGCTGCAGGCATTCAGATAAGAGGTGGGTGAGCATGAAAGCACCAGGTGAATCTCTAAACCGTGACCAGCAACTTTTGCTTTTTTTTGTAGCCTCTTTTTTTCATGTTGAGCTGTGTACACTTGTCCTCTCCCATGGACTAGCTTGACAATTATTCCATATTTTGTTGTGCTAAGTCATCTCTTTATGCTAGGTAAAACTGTTTTCTTCTCATGTTTTTCCCCCTGTTGATTCATCAATTTATTTGGCTTAGTGGGACCTCCTTCTTTTGATGATGTTGATATATAGCCACCAAAACGTTCACTGTAATTACCTTGGTGTAATTTCAGCTTTCTATGTCACAAGGCGTATTTTCAGGACAATCTGAGCCAAGGTATTAGATCAAGGAATGGAACTTAACTCTCCTGTACTCTAACTCCTAGTACAGCCCAGAACTGCACATATATTGCTTGGTTTGGGATGGGTTTGGCTCAGGTGTTTGGGTTTTTGAGTTAGTCAATTTAGCTCACTCAAATACAGAAACTAGGCAAGAATGAAAACAACAACAACAACAAAAAAGTAGGTATTTCCCTGCTGAGTTGGTGCTCCTCTGGATTCACTCCAGAGTCCACCTCTTTCTTATCTTGGGGCTCCAGAGATGGACACAGTACTGTAGATGGGGCCTCAAAAGAGGAGTAGAGGGGGAGAATCACCTGCCTCAACCTGCTGGTCACACTGCTGCAGCCCAGGATACAATTAGCTTTCTGAGCTCCAAGCCCACATTGCTGGGTCATGTCCAGCCTCATTCATCAGCACCCTCAAGTCCTTCTCCTCAGGGCTGCTCTCAATTCACTGCTGCCCTGTGTTTGTGCTTGGGATTGTCCTGACCCAGGTTCAAGACCTTGCACTTGGCCTTGTTGGACTTCATGAGGTTTGCACAGCTCTCAAGCCTGTCCAGGTCCTTCTGGATGGAGTCTCTTCTCTCCACTGTAGCAATGGCACCACACAGCTTGGTGTCATTGGCAAACTTAATAAAGCTGCATTTGGTCCCACTGACCATGTCACCAACAAAGATGTTAAACAGCATATCTCCCTGCTGGGTTGATAAATTAAGTCACCAAGCTGTAAGCATAGAAAAATGTTAGATGACTTGCAGTAGAAGGAGTGGTGAAAGAGAAAAAGAAAGAGGGCAGTGCTTGTGGTTTTGGGCTGTTGTTTGGTTGGGCTTATTTTAAGCAGCACTCAAACACCATGGTTAGGAGCCAGAACAAAAGTATAAAGAACCAGAGCAATGTATTCTTATGATCTTGGAGATGTTGATAATCTTTATTCCCCTTCTCATTAGGAGGCATTTTCCAGCCATCAGTGATGAGTAACATTTCATTCTGTATGGTCAGCTTAAGTCTTTCCTTTTCTACAGCAAATTGTACCTCTCTCTGCTCAGCTGGACCTTATTTATGGAGAAGGACCTCAAATTAGCCTTACCATTTGTTATAGCTTTGGGATGATGAATCAGAAGCTGAAAGCTATTGGCTGGAGGGAATTATTTACTGGAATGAATTTCAGACTTAATCTATTGATAGAAATGTACCAAATCACAGCCCAGAACTAATGAAATTTCTGTTCCCTCTCACCCCTTCCAATATCTGCTTCCCTTAGCATACCCCTTTAAATTCATACTTTAGTAGCAAGAACTAAATTTAGATACCTAAGGAAATCAAAGTCTTTGATCTTCATGTTCTTCTAGTAGATGGTGTTTTTGACATTGGGCTCACACAACAAAACCTGTTGCTCTGTACTGGTATCTCCAGAGATTTAATACAGTGCCAAGGCCACTATGCCTGTCTCTCTCTTGGCAGAGTACTTGATAGTTGTTTTCCTTTTGCTAAAAGCTTTTTCCCTGGAAACAAATTGCATTCCCACAGAATGATTTTCACAGATTTTTTTGGTTCTGTTTGTTTGGTTTTTGATTTAAACTTTCAATTTTTAAAATTTTACTTTGATTTTTTGAAAGCTTGGGAGAAGATTTTCAGCAGCAGGTAGAGAGAAATCTCAGGTGCTGCTGAATGATAGGGTTGTGGATGAAGAATAGACACACTGTTTGCTTTCATGTCTTTGTTTGTGTCTTAGTGTTTCTTTTCCCTCCCATAACTTTTCAAACATTGCTCTGGTCTGTTTTTTACAGGTAACCAGATTTTTTATCCCATTGATATGTTTTCCAATTGAAACAGAGAATCGGTCAGCAAGGAAGGCATCCTAGAACCATTCTAGGACCATGCTAGGAGCCTAAACCTCAAAAATTCAGGTGAGCAACAAGGGAAAGCTTTTAATTTCCTGTACTAGACATGTGCAAATATATATCTGTTGCTGAGCCATTTACTTTGAGCCTGTGCAGACTTTATGTATTTTATCTCTACTTGCTTCAGTAAATTCAGAGGATCAGCAGCTAAATACACTTCCTTGTGGCTATGTCATCACACCTTTTTGAAACTGAAGTTAGAGCAAGTGTACTAGAAAGCTCATAAATATATTTTTTGAGCTTGTAAAATTTATAACATGTTGCATAAGTTTCCTTACTTAAAACCTACTTTTACCTTGGGAAGCTGACTTTTTAACATAGTTGTCTGTGTATTTTTGTGGTTAAATAGTTGGTCTTTTGTAAGATTTGGCTTTTCACAGGTGTTTCAGAAAGTAGAATTCACTTTCCTGAGAAAGGAGTCATTTCAGCTCTGTCTTTTCACACTGCTGCTGAAATTAGTGAATTTATCATCTTCTTTTTAAAATCCACCCTGACAATCTCTCAGAAAGAGCTGTTACACAATTCCTGCAGTGGCAAACTTCATAGGAACTTGTGGTTACTCCTTAAACCTGCAGCTACTTCAAACTCTGAGATACAATCTAGGTTAATTTCAGTGTCGTAATGCCTTGAAACTGATACTCATGGATATAGAAATCGGTTCTCCTGGTCACAACAGAGCACAAAGTCAGCTATTAGTGTCACATGCAAGCTGGTCTTTGCATGTGGACAGAATTGCATTAGGGGAAAATTAAATGCTATCAGTTTAGACCAGGGGCTTTGCAAAGCAGATAGCCTTTAGAGCTATTGTGGTTTTTAAACGTCAGGTTAATTGAGAACTGCTGTATATTTAATAGGGGGGCCTTTGGGATATGACTACAAGGAGTCTTTGTTGTTCAGCAGTACATTAGGCAGAAACTGCACTTCTGAAATGGTCATAAAAATCCCAGGAGGCATAACCATTAATGGGACACTAAGCTCCAATTAAGGGCATGGCCCAAAAGACCAAGGTGAAAAACACGGTCCTTAGCATCTGTCTCAGAGGATCTCTGATCCAGCTGCTTGATTTCAGCTGCAGAAACATAATTGCAAAGAACAAAATATTTACTCTGAAAAAAACCCCTGTACTTCTTGTTGTCTGGAATGTAAATAGGAAGAAAAAGAGAAAAACCAAAGGGTCTTTCAAATTAAATTCTCCAAATTCCCTAAAACAAAAATAGAATTGCGTATCACAGCTAGCAGTTCTGATCCCTTTTATCTTCATAGGATTTCATAACAGTTGCAGTCTAGCCCTCTAAACTTCTTTTTACACATTTTTAATATTAATTTGAGCACCTCCACAAGTTTATATTCAGAAACTGGAAAGGACTTTCCTCTGTGATCCTGTTTAAGTTTTGTTTCTGTTTTGGGTTTTTTATTTTATTTGTATGTTTGTTTTTAATTCTCTGAGTTCCATGAGACACAGCTACCCAGTTTAGTCAGTGTGCTGGTAAGTTTATAAATGAATTACTGGGTCTTATGGCCTTCTTCTGGTCAAAGACTTGTGATTCTGCCTCAGATAGACATGGATTTTTTGGAATGTAATAAATATACATTTTCAGAAAATACTGAGTCCTTAGAGTCCAGCTGAAAATGACTGTCATCTTCGGGAAATTTTAACCTTGATTACCTCAATTAGCTTGGCAATTACATTAGTAAGTAAATTATTTGTGTCTCCATGTGAATATCTTCCACTATTTTATTCTGCTTATAGTACAAACTTTTCACTGAAGCTGCCCAGAAATAACCTAGTCATTCTCCATCTAGACAGACCATCTGAGTAGGATGTTAATTAATATGACTCTATGGAATTCAGTTTAGTGAAGTACCACAAAAAAGGAAATTAATTTCAATCATTGACAAACTTGTCAGTTTAGTTGTATTGATTTTTTGATACCTCTACAGCACATGGCAAAGTTCATACATTGTAAAATACATCATTATTATTGGCTTATTCTGCTGGATGTAAGTGGACTGTTATATATATTTTTTTCAATAAATTGACACTCTTTAAGTGTATAAAAATGCAAAATTATGTAAGGGCTTTTTTTACTATTTTAAATATAATATCAATTTCCTGTCTTTAATGG
The DNA here is from genome assembly GCF_001522545.3 of Parus major. Lineage (NCBI taxonomy): Eukaryota > Metazoa > Chordata > Aves > Passeriformes > Paridae > Parus > Parus major. The sequence continues at coordinate 48,352,697 of NC_031774.1, forward strand.
TCAACTGTCAGTCAGTTATTTCCCAGTAAAAAATAAAAGATATTTGGTCTCAAAACAACCCAAAAACAACAGTTTCCTGCATTTGCAAAGTTTAGCAGAAAAAAAATCTAATGAATCTGGTCATTTGTAGCTGTTGGCTGTGAGCTTCCTGGAGGGAGCTGGTATTCTTCAGAGGCTCTGGATCCTCCTGAGGTTGGAGTAACTGTGGGCCCCTGGGATGGAAGATGTTGCTAAAGCAGAGAGTGTGGATCCCTCTCCAGTTGTCTCTCCCAGGGCTGTGGTGTCAAAGCCCTCTCTAAAAGAGCAAAGGTCAATTGCAGAATGCTCATCCTCCACTGTGTTTTAGAAGTCAGTGTCCAACATTCTGTTTTGCTTTTATCAGACTTCTGTCATGGAAAATCAAGAAAGCAGTTGTTGTTCTGCTGACTCCAGCTCTAGCAAAAATACACTGAAGGTGTTCTGATTAAGTTTATTATTTTGGTCTGTCCCTTCAGAGCATATAGAACTGCACAAAACCTGTATTTGGCTTGTGCCTGTAAGTTTCCTGGTTTTTAAATGTAATACTCTCATATTCCCACCTGAGGTCATTAGCCACAAGGTAGGTTAAAAAAGAGTTTGAAGGATGGATGTAGCTGCATGCAAACCCAGGCAGTCTGCACTCATATTTATGCTGATGCTTCTGAAATTTATTGTGTTACTCTGTTAAAACTCAGGTGTACAGAATGTAGTGCTTGTCTAAATTTTCAAATAGAATTTTTATACCGAGGAGTGCCTGTAATAGGGGAGGGAAAGCATGTATTTCTGATGGAATGCAATTGCTTTGCATTTCAGCCTATGAGACAGATAGTAATATCTAATTTTTTTTGTTTTGGTGGGTGATTTTTTTTTATTCCTTAGTGTCCCTAAACATTGTTTCAAAGTCAGTAAAAGATACATGAACTCCTGAGACAGCAATAATATGTGGGGATAGAAGGGGAAATAATTAAAAAAGCTAAACCTTAAACACTTGAGGCTGAAAAATTTTTTTCCAGCATTAAAAGTATAGTAATGGAACCAATCTTCCCTGCAGGAGAATGCATTTAGTTATTGTCAAGAACTATTTGGTGAATTTTAATCCTTGAGGCAATTGCAATCTTTCTCCACTCAACACAATGATTAAAAAAAAATCAAAATACACATTTCTGTGGATTTCAATTTCAGAACCTTCTTATTTGGTCAAAATTTAAATTTGTCGACATTTGCCACAGAAATAGAGTTTTTCCATTCATAAACTAGGTATTTTTAGCTAAAAATATCAGTAAAGAAATAAACTGTGACAGAATCCCTAAATTAAAATCTGCTTATCTGAGCTGAAATTATTTAGACTGGTTTTCACTGTATTAAGTCTGAAGCATGATAGTGGAGTTCCCTTTTCCCCCCAAGCATTTATTGACTTCAAGGCTGGAATTTCCAAGCTGCTCTGCATAACCAGTCAATGTTCAATCCACCAGCTTAGGATGGGGTTGAACATTTAATTGCTCATTTAAGTCCTATTTTAACAACTCCTTCAATAAAGAGAGAAACTGAGGCAGAAATGGGCAGGGATTCGTTCCATCTTCTTGCATATAACAAAAGTAACATATTACCCATTTTCAGTCTTGGGCTTAAGGTGTTTTTCCAAGATAATGTGCAATGCTATATTTTGTCCTTAATGAGGAAGAATATTTGCTGTCTCATTCCTTAGTAGGGGTGTTCAGACTTAGCTGTGACAGGAGTAGCAGCCGTTTCTTTACTTGGCACTGTTAAATTTGACAGGGATCATGAATCAGAGCCCTGGGGTGACGTAATTTTCCAAGAGGGAAGGACTGCTGGGTGAACACTTCTTTGCTACTGTGTGAATCACTGCTTTTGTGTTAACACAATTAGGTGCCTACAATTAGCCAGTCTAAGGACATAATCAATCTATTGACCCAGATAGCAGATTGGGCTGCAGGTCAGATGTTACTTCATTACAAGGCTCTAATTACCTCCCTTAGTTTTCCCTTCAGGACAATACAGGTAGGGATACCTGTCAGGAATGTTGTGAGGAGTTTGCAAGGAGCCTCGAAGACAAAATGCTGTCGGAGTACATGGGCCTGGACTGCTGGTGTCTTTGAGTGCCTGACTCCCTCTGAAACAGCTGCTGAGCACATGCACGTCTCTGGGACTCTCAGCATTAGTATTAGTCACCAGCTAAGGATGGAAAACGAGAATTGGTTCAGCCTGGTCCCATGGGTGCCTTATATCAGACCTTCAGTATGATGCAGCTTTCTGGAGAGGCTAGAAGACTTAGGCTTTCTTCCTTTTCTTCATGAAGTGGAGAGGAGAGGGAGGCAGTTGATTTCTCTTCTGTGGTTGCTGATGTGAGACCAGGGCAGAGTTTGGCCTGGAGGATTTTGACACTACTTTTAAAATCTGCCCAGCAGTTTCTTAGCTCGTTCTGGGGCCACTGTGCTGCAGTGGATTCAAGCCTGAGAAGGCACTCTGGCAAGCTTTCCAGCTGAAGTCCTCACTACTGCATCAGGGACTCATGCAGAGCCAGGGTGAAGTTTGTTGTCAGGATCGGGGCTGAGACATTATTGAAAAGAACAGGAAAAAAGTGTGTAAGGGTACAATCAGCTGTTCATGACTGAGATGTGTTTCATGATATGAAGCTGTGCTCAGTACTAAGGCATATTTAAAGTGAATGCCAGGTACTGCATTTGGCCTTCCAGCTATTAAACATCACCAAAAACCAGTCAGCAGAGCAATGTCATCTAGATCACTTTGACACAATTGCAATCCACAATTAACAGGCAATGAAGGACTTCCTAAGAGCACATGTTTGACACCCTGCTTTGTCATGGGTTTTTGTACTGTTGTAGGGATTTAAAAAAATTAAATTAACTTTGTGCCAGTGCATATCATATTTGGACAAGGGACTAGATGAAATGATTAGAATAATAGCCTTAGAAAAGATCACATTTCCCTACTGTGCCAATGTATTTGACTGCATACAGCAACCCTTTTAGGCCACTGTTCACAGTGAATTGTAACAACTTCCTGCAAAGATCTAAGTTCTGCATCTTTTGAATGGCAAATTATTAGAACTAGGTCAGGTCTAAGAAGAAATAACCATCTTTATTAACCAGAAATAACCAGCTTTATTAATATGAACTTCACTTTTAGGGTAGTTCACATGAATAAAACTCCTCTAATAAAAAGTACCAAATCACCTGATTTTAATTACTATCCCTCAACAAAAAAAGGATGCATTCTGTATCATTGCTAAACAGTACAGGTAAACTGTCACTTGGCTTAAGGAAATCTCTGGGGCATTCTCTGTGAGGTTCATCATTAGTTCTCTACTTTTAAATCGACTGAGTAATAGAAAGTAGAAAATCTTGAACAAAAGAATGTTTACTAGTATTTACATATCAATTTTCCTATAAAAGTATTTTGTAGAGTGAGAAATATCTTTATGAGATTCAGAAAAACTGAAGCAGCCAGTATCAAATGTGTAACTACATTTGCTAACAGACATTTTTCTTGTTTGATTAAAGTATACCTCCTTGTATCTCTCCGATGTTTCTTGTAATATTAATATTTGCTGTATTTTGGGTCAGAGCTGTTTCATAGGGCAGGAGCTCTATGCAACATTCACATCAGACCATGGAGGCCTATGGTCATCTCGTCCTTATTCCCTTTATTACCTCCCTTGCCCCAGCAAATCTTTTCTTTATCTTCCTTTTCATTTGAGCTCCCTGTATGTGCATGTCTTTGTTGAGGCTATTGTGTTATTTTACCTCTGCTCTACAATGTTTCTGACTGCCTTGATTTGGTAAAACAGAGTGAGTTTTTCAAAGAAACACGAGAAAAATTATACATTTAGTTGCAGTTTTGTAGGATTGGACTTTCCTTAGACTTCTTTGAAAATTTAGCCCATATAAGAACTAAATTTAGATGATTGGTATGTTCTCTCCTGAACTCAGATGACTGTGACAGGCCACCCATCACAGACTGACTCCTAATTAGAACAATATTTTCTGGAAATACTGCTCACTGTTAATTACTTATGTGGTGCATTAGAAGCTCACAGCAGCTTCCCTCAGAAAGTTAAGGTAAAACACAGGGTACTCACACGGGGTTCTTTGGGAAGGCAGTATGCTGTCATATTCTAAGACCGATCAAGCTAACCACTTCTGTTAAGGCTGCCCATTTCTCCAAGCTGTATGTTCAAAGCATTTCATCAAAGTATCTGTATAGATAATCTTGGAGATATTTTCCAACCTTAATGATTCTATGATTTTTTAAAAAGAAATTAATTTACACTAAATATCAACTGAAACCAGCAGAATGGTTAGAAAATCCTGTTATATTTATATAGTATTTCCAGCTGAGGAGAACTGTGAGATTGTTCTTGGGTCCAGTAAATGCACACACACTCACAGGCACACACAACAAAAAAGATTTTTGTTTCAAAATAATCTTCATTACATGAGGATTATCATAATTGTCATTTCAATTGACTGATTTTAGTCTTTAAAAGAGGGTATAATAGCATTCACTGTCTGAGACTGAATTGCTGTCATTATGTTAAAGGTGCACTTTATCACTTAGCTTTTCTTCATTATAAATGCTCACAGACACACTCCACTTTCTGCTGCTGCAAAATCTTCAAAACATAATATGACAAAGTTTTGTATCCAGACACTTTGTTACTAAAACTTCAGAACAAAGGGTTACCAAAGGCAATCTGCTGTTGTTAATACAACCACAGTACCAAAAGATAGACAGGATATTTTAGCAATAGCAAGTTTCTGAATTCCTACATAATAATGCAAACTGTTCATTGAGATAAAAAGGCATTTTATGTATCTTTTGCCAGGAGGGAAGATGCAGAGTTGCTCTTCTGCTCAGAGCAAACTTATTAAGGTAAAATCAGATCAAGCAAATATCAGCCCAAATGAGAGAAATAGCCATGCCGTACTATCCCAGACTTGTCAAACTTTTCTCGGTGATGTTTAGATGAAAATCCAGACATTGCCATGATATTAACCTGCCAGTGTATAAATGACATTTATCATTTCTGCAATCTCTTTTGATCTGATATCTTAAGATTCTTCATATGTAGAAGTTTTCAACACATTGCCCTGTCATCTTAATACATATGGGACATCTTTTGCTTGTGCAGGCACAGAAGAACCAAGTCTGGATATGTCACTACGGCACGACACTTGGGCAGAGCTCTGTTGAAGTAAATGTCACTATGCCTGGAGTAAGAGGCTATAGAGAGGCATGAAGGTATTAACATCAGATCTAGAGAGATCAAGGGGAAGAATTTGCCTGAGGAGCAAAGCTTTTTCTTTAGGGGAAGAAGGTGGCCTCAATTCTGAGATGCTCAAAAAGGGACAGTCAGACAATCTGATTTTCAGAGGCTGTGGTCAATATAACATGGCCTAATTATACAATGCTGCTTGAACAATTAAATTCCCAAAAATATTTTTAAAAGCTTGTGCTCAGTGCCAGAGCACTAAAGAATCTTGTAAATTTTCTTGTAAGTGGGAGCGCTTCAAGATTTCCTCTGACCTGTCCTGGATGTACAACACAGTGCTCTGTTTACTTTATTCAGGCACCCAAGCTTTGGGGGGGTCTTGAAAATTAGAATATTGGGGGAGGTTTGAAACTTGCCACTCTAATCACTTCTGAACATTTCATCCTACATTCCCCCACCCTTTTATGGGATTTTTTCCTGTTGTAATGTTTTCTTCCTCCTTCAAAGTGATTATTAACAGATTTTTCTAAAATGCCCAGAGCAGCATACTTAGGTCAGAAAACAGAAGCTAGCGTGTTTTTGTCTGCCAGCTTCCTCCCTTACTTATCTTATAACATTTCCCTTATGTATCCCCGGGTCATGCTCAGGTCTGGTTCCAGCATTGCTTTGTGAGGCAATGATTAGGTTCTTGCCTAGAAACAGATTTACAGTACAAAGGTTTGAGAGATAGATATTCCCTTATTTATTGTTTTGTTGCTGTTTTTTTTTTTTTTAATCAAAAGACCTTATATAGAAAAAAATCATGGGCATTTAGAAATATCTATGTCATAAGAAAAGTTTGTGGCATTATGGAAATGTTTCTCTAGTGATTTCTTTAAAATGTTGAATAATGGGACTATAAAATATACACAACAAAAAATGAATACCCTAATTGTATTTAAGACACTTAGAGAAATAGTACTAGAGTGGACTGAGGTGTTTCGTTCACAAGAAGTTATTTTTCTTTAAATTATATGAACAAAATGAACAAAAACAACAAAAAGCTACCCTTACTTTCTCAAGGTGTTTTACCATGTGACACATTTAGCTCAGCTAATCTAATGGCTAAATGAACATTGCATGGTTAGAGGTTTGAATGAAGTCAGAGAAGTGTTCAGGTGTTGGCACACTGACCCACACTATGTTGTCTGAACCTGAAAATTTGGGCTGGAAACCTTGCAAGAGGCTTTTCCCAGTGAGAGATGCTGCTTACAGGCTTTTTTCACAACCTTATCAGGTTGTGTGGGCTTTTTATTTTTTTATTTTTAAAATTTTATTTTATTTTTTTATTTTAATTGAGGGTAGTGAGGGGATACATTCCAGGAAATCAGTTATAGCACAGGCAGGTATGGGCAAAACTCAGCTTAGATAAAACTTGTGAGACTTCAGAAAGATACTAGAATCAAATGTAGTTATAGGATTTCCAGAGGGATTTTTCCTTTTATCTAAATCATCTACCAAACTACCAATTTTCTGACAACAAATGATGCTTTCTTTCTAGAGGAACAGTCAGACAATCTTGCTTCTGCTTTTCAGAAGTTACTTATTTCTATAATACTGGAACTGACCCTCAAATTTCTGTGGCTAGCCAGGGAAAAATCACTTAATCTTCAATGACTAATGAGCTGGGACTTGTACTCTAAATGTAGATCTCAGTCTAGTAGGAAAAGTAAGGGAATGCAAAAGCACATCTGGTAATTGGGAAGATGAAAAAAGTAATAATAAAGTGCTCATTTTGAAGCAACAATGATGAAGATAATGGATGATAGCCAAGCAGGCCATATGCACTTGGCTAACAGAATTAATCATGGACTATGCAATACAAAGCAAGAAAGACAAGTACAATAAACCACTTAAAGACAAGAATGGATTTTAATTTTAGGAGCAGTATAAAACAATATGATAATAGTGATAGCCAAGTTAGTCCTGTGATTGTACAATCCAAACAGGACACAAATTAAAGCTATAAATAATACTTAATCTACTATACCAATATATGTTGAAAAGTAATAATGACTAAAAATTATTAGAATTAATCAAATGAAGAGTTCTGTTTCTAGTATATTCAGAAGGGCTAAGGCAATTCTAAAATTGTCAGATATGAAGTTGTGTTTGGAAATGAAAAAGGAATATTACAAGTTTCCAACACAGCTTAGCAAAGGCAGTATCTTAAAATGCAAGCTAGTGCTTAGATTTCTATTAGTAAGGGAAGACTTATTATTAGAGCCTTGTGATTAGCAGTGTAAAATTCTCATAAAGCAATTTTGTAAATATCCCATCTTGAAGCCATTTTGCAGCATCATCTGCCACTAAGCCTCCAGCTACGACACCTAAGGGATCATGTTTTCTGTCGCTTGCTGTTACATTTTTCTGTTACATTTCTATATACTTGTATTTCAAATTGTCCTAACAGTTTGTGTATTACAAGACCTCACCCAAGTACAGGCACTGTCAGTTTAGGAATTTTAGGGGACAGTTCAAGGCTTTTTGCTGGGCCAGAAAAGACTGTAATGAGAGGTGGCTGAGCACCCTCTCCTGCCATTGAGCCACAGGATCCTTTGGCCTTTACTGAGAAGAAACAATAGTCTTACTGATGCTAATAAAAAGTACAACAAAATAACCAGTACTCTCTGTTGGAAACACTCTAAAGTAAGAGACTGCTGTATGTATGGTTTTATGAATTGCATGGCAAGATTTTTTACATCTTTAATACAAGCTGAAAAAATCCCCTTATGGTCACAAATTAGTGATTATTAACTTGAACAAAATCAGGTGTGATTATGGCTGTGCTCTAAGCAGTCAGATGAGTTTAAAAAGGAGAATGAGTACCTGAATGTAGGAACAAAGAATAGAATAGAATAGAATAGAATAGAATAGAATAGAATAGAATAGAATAGAATAGAATAGAATAGAA
>NC_031774.1:48361016-48421016 GCF_001522545.3 Parus major
CTTCTCTGGACATGCTCCAGAACCTAGATTTCTTTCTTGTCCTGTCCTGAGGGGACCAGAACTGAGCACAGGATTCAAGGTGTGGCCTCACCAGTGCCAAGTACAGTGGTATAATCACTCCTGCTTCCTGCTGCCTGCACTATTGCTATGCCATTTGCCTTCTTGGCTACCTGGGCTCTGCTGGCTTGTGTTCAGCTGCTGTTGACTAGCATCCCAAAGCCCTTTTCCATCACAAAGCTTTCCAGCCATGCTGCCCCCAGCCTGTAGAGCTGAAGAGGTTTATTGTTGACCCATGGGCAGGGCATGGCACTTGGCCTTGTTGAAGAGCACACCACTGGCTTTGGCCCATTGATCCTGCCTGTCCAGATCCCTCTGCAGAGCCTTCCTGTCCTCCAGCAGAACAACATTCCAGCCCAGCTTGGTGTCATCTGCAAACTGATTAAGAGCACTCCCAATCTCTTCATCCAGATCATCAGTAAAGATATTATCCAGGATATTATCCAAGGGCTGAGCCCTTAGGAACACCGGTGGTGACCAGGCACCAGGTGGATGTAGTACCAGCCACCACCACTCTCTGGGCCCAGTGATAAAGTCAGTTTTTTTACCTAGCAAAGGCTATGCCATCCAAGCCATGAGCAGCTGGTTTCTCCAGGAGAATGGTGTGGGAAAGAGTGGCAAAGGCTTTACTAAAGTCCAGGTAGAAAACATGCACTGATTTTCCCTCATCCACTAAGCAAGTCACCTTGTCATAGAAGGACATCAGGTTGGTCAAGCAGGACCTGTCTTTCCTAAACCCATACTGGCCTGATCCTCTGGTTGTCCTCTCTGTCCTGGCACCAAAGATGATCTACTCCTTGTACCAAGGTCAGATTGATAGGTCTGTAGTTCCCTGGATCCTCCTTCTGGGCATTTGTGTAGATAGGTGTCACATTTGCCAATCTCCAGTCACTTTGGACCTCCCCAGTTGACCAGAACTGCTGGTAAACAATGGAAAGTGGCTCAGAAAGCACTTCCACCAGCTCTGTCAGTAACCTTGGGCAGATCCCATCTGTCCCCATGGACTTGTAATGTGTCTAAGTGGTGTAGCAAGTCACTGTCCACTTTTCCCTGAATTTAGGTGCTTCATTCTGCTACCCTTCCCTGTCTTTCAGCTCAGAGACCTCGGCACCCTCATAATGGTCTAATTCATTAAGTACCTGAGTCCTTCCCTCATCTTTACATTTTCCCCCACATCCAATAAAGGATAGTGATTCTTCTTAGCCCTCCTTTTGTTGCTGAGGTATTTATAGAAACATTTTTGTCTTCTATGGCTAGACTAAGGTCTAGCTGGGCTTTAGTTCTTCTAATTTTCATTCTGCAAAACTTCACAATATTCCTGTAGTCCTTCTGAATGGCCTGCCCCTTCTAAAGGACATAAATTTTCCTGTTTTTCCTGAGCTCCAGCCATATCTCTCTGTTCATTCAGGCTGGTTTTCTCCCCTGCTAGCTGGTCTTTTGGCACATGAGGACAGCCTGATCTTGTGCCTTTAGCATTTCCTTCTTGAAGAATGTACAGCCTTCCTGGATCCTTTGCCCTTCAGGACTGACTCCTAAGGGACTCCCTCAACCAGCCTCCTAAGCAGATCAAAGTCTGCCCTCTGGAAGTCCAAGGTAGCTGTTCTGCTGGCCCCCTTCCTTTCTTCTCCAAGGATGAAAAACTCTTTTAATTTTGTGATCGTTATGCACTTCAACCACCACATTACCCACCAGCTCTTCTCTGTTCACAATTCACAGGTCCAGCCAGGAGCCTTCCCTAGCTGGCAAAGAAAGCACAAGAAGCCTAGAATTTGGGTGTAATTAATGATTTGAATAAAAATAATAGCAAAAAAAGAAATAACTTCAGACAATGAAAGGTGAGGTTGATAGTCAAGGTACACTGATGTGTTTGCATGGCAGGCTAACACCATTTCAGACGTAAATAAAAGGATGTAACACAAATGCTTCTAGAAATATTGTTTTTGTCTCTACAAACAGAATAATTCTTTACTAAATACAGTGGTGGAATTCTAAAGTATAAAAGGTATTTCTTGGGGCTTTTTATTTGTTTCCAGTGTTTTGTCTAATCGTATTGTGCATGCATTTCTCTAAGACCTAAAATTTTTAATAGCCTAAGTTTTGCAAACATGAATAAACACAAGTGAGTTCATCTAACCTAAAGAACCATAATCTGAATTTTGCATATGATGGTAACACCTTTCTTTAAGATGAGATTTATGTTAGAGGTATGTGTGTTTTGCAAGTTTTTGCCTATTCAACTGGTCAAATTGCTTTTTACATCCCTGACTCTCCTTTGCTTGCTGCGGGCTCTACGGATTATGGTGAGGGCAGAGATGATCAGCTGGATACAGCTCATAGTTGAACTTGGGCAGGAAGCCAACCATGTTGTCAGCAGATGTTTTGCTGTATGTGGGTCACTAGGAATAATCTAAGTATATTTCTCCCCCTTTTCATCACTGTAAAGACCCTAAAGCTGACAAGTAGAAGCACAGCTCTTCTACCCTAAAATATTTGTTATTTAAATTCAGTAAAATGTTAGTCTCCTTTGGGATTTGTGTAGCAAACTGAACAACTGTTGTGTCAGAAAGGTGCACATGGTGTGTGTGCAGCCCTGCCATGGTAGCACACTGACCTGTATTGAAAACATTTGCATTTGTTTGAGTTACTTGGAACTGCATAAACCTGAGTGGACCTGGAATCTTTGCTTGCCTTTTCACAATGCCAGTCTCTTCTACTGGAAAGTAATTTCGATGGTATTTTACCCAGGTCCTGTTGCAATAGCTTGCAAAAAGTATGTTGAGAAGCCCTCTTCTATCTTGCATGCCCACCCTTCTTTATGCACCCATATCAGTCAGGAACATCCATACATTGATATATATTTACATAAATACACAGACACACACACACACTATATATATATATATATACACATATGTGTAGATCTTTTTCTGGTGTGCTGCCTAGATATGGTAATTATGGGAAAGAAGATGGGAATTCTCTGTAACTGGTGCCCCAGCCTCTGCAGAAGATATTTTACAGCCCTTTCCAGTTCACTAAGAGCAAAGACTGATTGTAAAGAATCTAAAGTGTGCAGTTTTTGGCCACTGATAAAAATAATAATTTCTATCTTGCACACTTGAATCTCTTCTCCATGCATGTGCATGAAGGAGGTGGGGAAAATACTCTGATTTGTACTGAAGTGTTCTGGTAAAACAAGAAACCAGTCTTGCAGGAAATTTTATTTCTTAAAGGATTTTTCAAAAGCTGATACAATATGGGATTATTACTCCTGAGGTTTCATCACCATAAAATGCAGACTGTGGCCATTAGCTGAGAAGCAGGTTTTAGTGTCAACAAGTGCATGATCCTGTTTATTCTATGATCTGAAATAGAAGTATAAGACAGCTAGTATTTATAGGATTCCGTCATAGGATTTTAGTTTTATTAAAATAATAAAAAAATAATAAAAAACCCCACATAATCAGGTGGTGGGATGTGGGACACTGTCCCAGGGAGCACATGACTCAGCTCAGGGTGTTAGCAGTCATCATGAGAGCTGTGACACCACTACTTATAACTGAGGAATGCTTGTAGGAACCTTGCCTGGGCACTAGCAGGACTGGAACATTAAATTCCCTCATCCCTAGGAGGAAAAGGAAAGTTTTTATTGGTAAGAACTTTAGCAGCTGTCCTGCTTGCTGAGCAGCATGGAAGTAGGCAACCATGTCAGACACAATTACTGCTCCTTTTGTAACAACCCCTTTTTACAGACAACCAGTGAAGTGAATTATCAGCCTGCTAAGCCAGATGTAACTTACTCAGACCTAGGCAACACTTTTCTTTCTGGGTTCCCTCCAGCTCTGTTGCAACAGGGAAAAGCTGCTGGAGAAGTTAGCATTCCATTCTGACGTGCCACTCCTCACTCACTCCTCTGTAGGGAGAGACTGAGGAAGAAGGCAGAAAGAATATGTGGGGAAAATTAATTTCTCTTGGCCATGGTAATGTGAAGGGTGAGAGGATGGCAAAAGATATTGGAAGAAGCTTTTTGTACTCTCTGCTCATGCCCCTCTTCTCACTCTGAAGTTCCATTCCTCCCCAGGCAAGCTGCTCTTCCAGCTGATTAAAAAATATAGCCCAGTGGTCAGGAGGGGTGTCCTTTCTGTCAGTTGTAAGGCAGTTGTCACCCCATCCTTCCCATTTCTGAGTGAAATACAGGCAGTGAGAATGAAATTTCAAACATGATGGTGTTGTAGCTGTTCTGTATGTGTACAGAAATTGGAGGATTAAGCGTGAGAATGACTGAGTGGAAGACCCTTGTATAAAAATGACAGATGCCCTGGTTTAAAAGGTGACAATTTGCCTATGCAGTGAAATGGTTCTGTCAAGGCATCAGGAAATTTGGGGGCTTGAATATAGAGAAGGAAGCATTTGAAAACAGTCTGCTTTGAGCTTCTGAAGGAGCCTCTGAGCTCCAGAACTGATGTTTTGTAATTTTGCCTTATCATCTGCTTGGGTTTATCATGGTGGTAATAGGGATAATGACAGAGAGTCAGTCATTTCCACTTAGATGCCAGTTTTTAAGTAATAATAAGCTCACAGCGGGTTCGATTTGGTCTGTGCTGAGAGTACCTGGGGTTATTTTCCCTTCGCTTTCTCATGGTAAATTATCTCAGCCCACCAGGGCCAAGCTGATTTTCTTGCTGTAAAAACAGAGAAGACGAACATGCAGCACTGCACCGTGCTGTACACTTAGCTGCTTCCTCCTTTGTTGTTTTCTTTATGTTATTTAGGAAGAGAAAATTCTCTGAGCCACCCATTACAGTTCAAATCCAGGTCATAAAAAATAGTGTAAACTAATAGTGGACTGTCTCCCCTAGCCCTCTCGCCCCATGCATCTCTCCCCTGTATTGCAATCCCTAATGGGAACATTTAAAACCAGTGCTTATGATAATGCCCTTGTTCCCATGGACACCACAGCGCTGCAGAACCAAGATTAATGGAGGACCATTGAGACTGGTCCTAAAAGATTGTCCCTCTTGTGTATTATGGTCTGTCATGCTGCATCCATTAATAGAGGAGCGGAGGGTCCTCATCGTGTTGGTATCACTGGGACCAAATCGAGCTACTGCAAGATGGCATTTCCATAGCACATCAACAGATCATTTCACCACTGCTTAAGGCATCGTAAATTGGACTTATAGCTCAGCTGCTGGCATAAATAAGTCCCTTTGATAGTTAGTGGAAGACGTTATGACACTCCAGGGTACAGGAGGGGACATTGGCACTGTCATTTTTTTTCTCTAGCCCTGGCACCCTGGTGCCTCTGATCTTTCTGAAGATTCAGGGCACGCGCTCTTCATTACGGTTTGGGCACCAGGGACTTGTTTTTTTTGCAAGATTAATGAGCGCCACGGAAATTCTCCAGCGCATCTCGATAATTAAGTCTTTGTTTATCAAAAAACAAGTTATATTAGGAGCAGAAAATTCGCAGTAATTATTCATAATTCTAACAATTCAAGTATAGCTACCTCATTTGCCTGGGTAATTCTGCTTTTTAATTTCTTGCATACATTTGCATATTAATTTTGCCCGTCGGCTGCAGCAGGCTTTGACAGTTTGTTACTATGTGATGGTTTTCACAGGGGTGCGACTCAGTTGGGTGGCATTTCGACTGGGTGCAATGATAAATTATGAATTTTCTAATTTGCTGCATAATGAAGTAACCCCTTCCAACCCAATTAAAAAAAAAAATTAAAAAAAAAAGCAAAGATGGTGTCTTTTAAATAATATTTCCCAGGTATTTCATCTCTCCAGTTTTGTTGTTGTTTTGCAAGCTTTTTTTTTTTTTCCACTTAAAAAGCAGATGACTGCATTTGCAGCCTTTCAGAGTGACTGTGCCTTTCCATACATCAAACATGATTCATGATTCATGTATCCCCAGACTATATTCATGCTGTAAATTGGCCACTCCTCAACCCTCAGGGCAATCACGGATGATAGCAAAGAAGTCCTAGTTTCTTCTCTGATGTCCAATTTGGGCTGTAGTGATCTGTGTGTATGAGTCTGTCTGTCTGTTTGTCAGGGAGCAGGGATTTCAAATGAGGGAAATAAATGATGTGTGTTTGTTTTACATACTTGCTCGAGAGGCTGTATTGTTGTAAATTAACTGCTAAACAACTGTGTGGGTTTTCTTCTAATTTCTTAAAATGGTTGTAGAAATAAATATATATGTATTTATTACCTCAGCATTGTAAAAAAGGATCTGTGGAGACTTAATTTGTGGGTGAGAGATAAGGGATTTTAGTTTAGTGTTGGTAAGTGTGTTCAGTACATTTGGTAATTTTATGCTCATAATGCAGCACTTAGAAAACACAAGTATTGCTGGGTAAAATTTGTGGTGTTTCATTATACAACTGCAGACGGGCAAAACAGTTTAGAAATACTGTAGGCCTGATGCCATCCTGACTTTAAAGAATCTGAAATAACCCAGCCAATCTGTTTAGCATGATGCAAATATTGTAATTATACAATTATGCTGCATTTTTAATATAGAACAATTCCTATACATTTTGTTGTCTCTTAAAATTCTGCATTATTAAGAAAAGCCACGATTTTATCAGTCTCCACCACAACCACACGGCAGTAGATCGTGGAAGATTTTGACATTAATACCCCACAATCAAGCAGCAGAGAGCACACAACATTAATGCAAAAAACCCCACAAAGTGCAGATTACATAACTAATTCTGCACATCCCCACAAGGCAAGCAAGGAGCCGTCCGCGCTACCCTTGCCCAGCCTGGCACCGCACAAAGCCCCCGCACCACCTTGCAGGAGCGCAGCAGAGCTGCACAGTGCCGAGCGCTGCCATTCAGCCCTGTCAACATTATTGTAACGCACAGCACACAATGTGAGCCTGGCACCACTGGGCAGCGCGGAGCCCAGTGATATTATAGCATAATCACACAGCTAAATTCATGCCTACAGTACAGAGCGAGCAGCAATAACACTGAGCACAATGCAGCGCTGTCATAACATATATTAAAGGCGTTCGGCACAGCCACAAAGTGTGGTGGCACGTTCCATGTTTATACATAAAAGCAGAGCAGGCTGTACTCGGCACACAGATGGTGCAGGGCTCTCACCACAGCTGTATGCCCACCCCAAAACAGGCAAGGGCACCCACAGCCAAACAACCACAGTGCAGGAGGCAGCACCAAAACGCAGCTTTCGCTCCTCCAGTACAAAACACAGACTCACAGCACAAGTTCATAAAAGACCCCAACTAAACGCCTGACATGTTGCACTAATTACTCCTTGATTTAATTGTGGTGTACATACAGCCGCTAAACACCTTGCCTCATACAGTCCTAAAAGTAACACAACTTTCCTCAAATCTACCAAGGTAATTTGAAAGAGAACACCTTGTTACTTATTTGTATTAATCATGAGAAAAATTCCTTTCATGATATTTTACTAGTGGAAAGTGCAGCTTTGTCAAAATCAAGCTTTTCCATAGTAATGTCTTGGTTTAATGACATTTTGACAGATGAGGGGGTAGGTTTCTTGTGTTTTTTTCAGTGTTAACCAATCAGTAAGGCTTTTTTCATTTTTGCATACCTTCTTTTCTTTGAATTTTTGTATGATTAAGAAGGTTTTTTAACACATCAAAATTGTCCAGATCAGTATTATTTTAATTTTGATGGTTAACCTCAAATTTCCCCCCAAATTTAACTTTGTGATGAATGCAGTTGTTTGATTCTGAATAGGAACAACATTTTTAATAATACTTTTTTTTTTTAATATGTGAGTGAAGAAGTCCTGTGTCTGTCTTTTTATGAAGGTGAGTGCAAATCTTTGCAAGTGCCTAGGTGAAGCTAATAGTGGTCCAATAAGTCATAGAGTTCCTCAACACCATAATTAGTGCAGCAAGGACAAGATGCTGAATATTTAGCTGCTGTGACAGTGCCGAAATTATACGGTACATCCTCAATGATAAGTTCCCCCCACATAGTCTTTGATTGAGAAGTGTCAGTCTGGGGAGTGTCTGTAGCTTGGGCTGCCCCATGTGGAAGCAGCATGGTGCCCCACAGTGTGAGGCTGACGGTGCAGCACTGGGGAGAGCCAGTGTGAACCCATATGTCACTGCAAGGCAGTGTCTCTGTGCACCAACACAGCCTTGTTTTGTGGTGTCTGCTCGGCAAAACATTACAACTGCGTAAAGGGAAGTGACTGATCATTAAATGTATGCTAATAACATGAGTCTTTGACTGAAAACATCAATATACTCCAGTAAAGTGCACAGTTAGTACATGGCAATTAATATTTATCTAATCTGATTTATACTAGGGCTTTCTATAATGCCCGCTGCAGTATCATCTATGCTGTGATCAAATGCACCAGACATACATAGCGAAGCATCTTCCCAGACTTCAGTCTCCTCCCCTCCCTCATTCTCTTTCACTTTGTTATTTATTATTATTCAAATTTATACATCACTAAACAAAAGAGCACTCATCCCAAGCCACTGATAAACTCTTAAAAATACATCTCATAAAATGAGCAGACTCCATAATTATCCATGGATAAAAATGCAACAGCAACCATGTGACTACACTAAATTTAATCAAAATTATTAACAAATCACCACCAGAGTTCCTTCCAACCATTTCTTTGCGCATCTTTTGCCAATGAGCTACACAGAAAAGAGTGGTTTTGCACTGACACCTGAAGGTTGTTTTGAATTAAAAATCAAATGTATTTGAAGTGATAGATCCTCTCTAGGAAATGCCCTTTCCTTTTAGTACCTGTACTGATTTCTTTGGGAGACAGCAGCCATAGCACTAGTGTATTGAACTACTTCATGTATCAGTTTGGGTGTAACTTGGCAATGCTACTGTGTGAGTATGGGTGACTCAGGAAGAACAAATGAAATTAAAAAAAGTTCTAATTCTTGAGTGAAGTCATAGCCTTCAATGGTCATTTAAGGTAAGAGAAATTTAAAGCTAGCCTCATATATCTTCTTCAGTTGGAGAGTAGAGCCTTTCTGATGGAGACTGTTTCTGCCCTGTTTCAGTGCTTGCTTGTTTCAACAGCTACTGTAACCCAGAGCTTTCTGGTTAGGGAGACATGGAAAGATTAGGGACATTCTGTTCTGGAGAGGGGCACTTGCACACACAGCCTGACCTCCAAGCCTTTGTGACAGAGGTTGTGATTTATTTTCTTTGTGTATCTTTAGAAGAGGCAGGTGGATCACCAAGGACAGGTCTGTATATTCTTCTGGATGAGGAGGAACGGTACAACTAAAGAGGCTTTTGAGACAGGAGCCTTCCCACAGTGATTCTGGTGGACTTTGTAGGATAGGAAATGCTGATCTTGGACATACTACTCTTTGGGAGTGGTCCATGTAGGGGATTGTCCTACATGAGATGCTACATGAGATACAGGCAATGGTTGCTTCCTGAAGAGGGAGATGAGGTTCTACAATAAAACCCAAAGGTGAGATAATTATCAATGAATGTGAACTATCGGGGTTCCAGTGCCCAAGGACACATTCTAAACTTTTCTGAGCTTTTCTTTAGCATTGTAGAGGTACCTGAATTGCCTTAATCCTTTGCTGATTTCAAGAATTACTTTTTTTTCCTCTTGTGGAGAAGGGTTAGCAGGTTTGACATTCACTTAAACTCATTCCCTACCACTTCCTGACCTGAAATCTGTTTTCAAAATTGGCTGTGAGGTGAGCCTAGTTTAGGGATTTAACTCTGTAGACCAGTCTTTCATGGACCATTTCCTTTCCCTACACCTTAAGCCTCTTTGTTTGACTATTACAAATGCTTCACTGTGTGGCTCACTGTAGGTATTCCAAATAAGCCAGGCTTTTTGTAGAAAGTTAAATACATTATATTCCCTTTATGTATTCCCATTATTTGAGAAGCGACAGAGATTGTTCTGCTAGTGTTTCTTCCTTCAAGATTCTACTTTTGAGGGGCTGAAGACCAACACAAGGGCACCAGGGCTACTGGCTTGCAGACAGTGAGGCAGAGCTTCTTGTGTATCCTTTTGTGGAAGCCATGTCCTATCCTAGATTTTCTTAATAGTGGGGAATATTTTGCCTGAGAAAAAAATGTATCCATACACTATTAATGTAAAAAAGATTTAGAATGATTTACCACTGAAAACTGCCTCCAACTCCTGAATTGTTAATAATAATAAAGAAGATCAGCAGGATGTGTAACCCATCCAGTTGTCTTTATATGTTGCTCCTGTATTCAGAGATGTACATATAAAAAGGTGTACATATAAAATTTGCTCCCCTACTAAAACCAAATGTATTTAGTAATGCAAGATATAGGTTACTGAAAACTTGATGCCTAAATGTACTTCTATAACAATACTACTTCTTTAAGATAATTTTTAAACTATTTTATAGTTACTGATTAACTATTCTAATCTTAAAAGCTTTGTCTCAAATGGAAATGTAGATGAGGGTTAAAACCAAGACTTTTTATTGCTGTAGAAAACCTCAGCCTTATTTATTATATCCTTCCTAAAGTCAAAATACTCAAAAGTCAGTGACATTTCAGAATCTTTGCCCAAAGAAACAAAACCTTGTATGTTACTCCCTGGGCATTGTCATATCTGTAAAGTTTCAGCCTGGCTTGTCACTTTCTTTTGTGTAGGCAGTTACTGCTTACTGGTTTTAATTGCTATTCTTCTGGCTGTAGTAGGCAGGGTGAGTACACAAGTGGTAGAATGGCCTAGGTTGGAAGGGATACTAAAAATCCTCTATTTCCAACCCCCCACCTTCCTCTAGACCAGCTGCTCAAAGCTCCATCCAGCCTGGCCCTGTACACTTCCAGGGATAAGGCAAATGCAACTTCTCTGGAAAACCTGTTCCAGTGCCTTATCACCCTCAGAGTAAAGAATTTCTTCCTAATATGTGATCTAAATCTGCCTTCTTTCAGTTTGAAGCTGTTCCCTCTTGTCCTGTATTTAGATGCTCTTGTAAATAGCCTCTCTCTGTCTTTCCCGTAGGCTCCCTTTAGGTACTGCAAGGCTGGAATTGAACAGTCCCAATCCTCTCAGCCCTTCCTCGCAGGACATGTGCTGTATCCCCCTAATCAACTTTGTGTCCCTCCTCTGGACTCTGACCACTGAGTTTTGCTGCTGCGTGTTTCTGTTGCTAGGTGTACCGCTCATCTGCATGAAATATTTTTATTCCCTGAAACACTTGCCTCCGATTTGTTCAGATAAAAAGGATAGCAACTACTTACAAAGCTGTGGTAAAAATGTAACTGGTAAATCAGACTGGAGTAATATCTTTCCTCATTTTCATACAAATAGTTTTAATTTAGCTTTTTGCTTTCTAAATTAAGCATGTGTATTTAAAAAAGAAACAACCAAAAATGAAAAACATTGATTTGAATTGCCAAAAGAAACCATTTAGTTGAAAAAATATTTGCCATACAAGTGTCTTGAAAGAATAAACCCTTCTTCCATATTTATTAGGAAAATGATATTTGTAAATCATCTTTATCATAGCAACCACTATATGTTAATTATTATCAATAATAATTAACGTATAGTTAATAATAATATAATTATATAAAGGACTGAAAACTTTTTAAAACTACTGTCTGAAAAATATGCAAGACAGCAAGTTCAGAACCTAAAGCTATAAATACACAAGGGAATAGTTATTTAACATGTGCTGTAATTTGTACTATTTAAATCTAATATTAGAGCTGTGGCTTTTTTATGTGAAATCTGAAGTGTTTTAGCAGTGTTAGATATAAATGGTCATTTCTGCATTTGCTGAAATAGATTGTGCTGTATATTATAAGAATGTTATGTAGATTTAATCCCTGTTAACTGAGATCTTATTGTATGAGTAGGACAAAGAAAAAATGTTTTCATTTCCTTACATTCAGTAAAGACAAACTATGTTTAAGTTTCTGTAATTATCTGCGAAGACTGGCAACATGCAGTGAATTTTGTCAAAAAGGATGATGTGCGTTCACCTAACTTTCCCAGTTAATGGGTTCAGTCTACTCTATTTTTTGTAATGGGAAGGAAAAATTCAATAATATAATATTCAATATTATATTATTCAATATAATTTTCTGTCATTTAGGGGAACCACAAATGTAGAATCAAGGGAAGGAAAAAGAAATCATAATAACTGTTCAAATAATTTTAGCCTGAGAAGCAAGTAGATTTGACTGCAGTGCCCAACCCCCCCAACTGTATTTGTGTACACTGTTCAGAGTTTAAGATTCAGATAACACTCAGTATTCAAATTTGTCATAAGCCATATGTGCAGGTGAGAAATTGCAACGTTTTGAACTGTTTAAAATTCATTTTATTTGAAACTGTGCTTCAAAACCAGAGCAGTCCTGCTAACATTCTAAAGTCACTTGACTCTTTAATAGTATTTCTAGGGATATTTTGAGCAGAGCTAATTTTAAGTACAGGTAGTCAGGTAGAGTTTAGACCCCTTATCAGCTAAACAACTTGTGTCACGTTTACTTCAAACTTGATTATGATATTTGTTTTTAATAGGAAATCACGTGCATATCATTCCTTAATTTTATTTTGCTTATAATTAGGATGGCACACACAGCACTCAAAAAAAGAAGAAAGTGCAACATTTTAAGTGTGTGCTTCTGTAACAGTGCTTTGTATTGATGTATTAGTGTATAAAAAGAATTGAGTACAGGGTAGGAAAGGACAGTACTACTCTGCTGTTTTTATATAAGATATAAACCTGAGCTCATAATTCAGCACCCAGGGGTTTGCTTATTTCACTTTCTCATATTCTCGATGGCCAATTCTGGAGGTAGTTGTGAACCAAGAAAATTTTGTGCTGAGGTTAGGTCTCAATGGGAAGCAGGGCTGCTGGGGTCTAGACAATCCCCATCCTGTCTATCTTCAGCGTATTATCTTCATTTACCACCCAGCTTGCTAAAAGTTTTACAAGCCTATTGTTTCCTAGCCAATGATGTACTTTGGAATAACCTTTAATTTAGCAGCCTGTCTTTATCGGCCCACAGTGCTTTTTGTTCTCCACAAAAGCAAACTAGTGTTCACTAACCCAAAAGCTGTGGCAACACTGAGGAGAGAAACCAAGAAAAACAAAACTGATTAGGACAAGATTTGCTTTCAGAGAACCTATTTCTGTCACAAGGGGGTGGATAAATAAAATAATGTTTCAATAATTTATGCAGTGCACACAGGGAAAACATTGGAAATGTGAAACAAAAACGACATGTAAAGAACAACTGAAGTTGAGAACCGCTTTAATCAGCTCAGGTGATAATTCTCAAATAAATGGAAATATGACTCTTGTTTTCAGCTCATGAATGGCAAAAGACTTTTGGTTATGTATCCTCCTCCCAGAAGTTCATTGCAGTCTCGTTCTTACTGCAATGTGGTCAATGCAGATGAGATGTGGCCATGACCTAGAAATGAGCTCTCTCCTTATCCCCAAGGGGCAGCATGAAGCCCATTGCAAGGTTGTCAGCCTGAAGCTGGAGGAAACAGACACCTGGCAGTCAGCCTTCAGCTCAAGATGCATTTTGGGGTCACAGTTAGGTCAGTGCCTTACTTTCTCTGTGCCTCAGTTTACCTGTCTGTAAGTGAAGAGGTTTATCTGCTCCCCTGGGGAGTAATGAAGTAAAAGGAATACAGAGATCATGCTCTGGCAACTTTTAAACCATTGCTCTCCCCACTGAGTGATGAGCAACTTTGCCTCCTTTTTGCTCCTTGAGCTCTGCACACCCTTTTGGCCACAACATTCGCCCTCAGATTCTTATGTCAGCTCAATATGAAAAGAGAAGTTGCTATGGCATCAGCTTAGTGCTCACAAAGAAGGCAGAGAAAAGCAGGCAGGGCTGCCTGGTGCTCTGGAGATGTGGGACTGGGGTGGGAAGGCAGCCAGTAGGTCTTGGGGTGACACTGGGGACAAGCACCTGCAGTCGTACAGCCACTCTGTGCAGGGGTCTGGGTCTGGCAGGCCCTCTGTACAAACCCTGAGTGTTGGGCTTCGCAGGATTTTTGTGGAGGCATGCTGTTGTTGTGCAAGAATCCTTTGTGCTGGCTGCTTGCTTTTGTTGGCCTGCTGGAGGCAGGGGCAGGTCACTTGTGTCACAACCCCGACGCAGTGTGGAGGTGGGCAATGGAGGTGGCAGCTGTGGGAGACTGGGGGCCCTGTGTTGGCTCGGAAAGGTCAGGTCCCAAATGGCTGGGCCAGGGAAGATGCTGGCATGTCACTGGGTGAGGCTGCTGAAGAAGTTAAAGCCTCTTTTTCTCTCTCCCTCTGCTTCTTTTTCCCCTCCATTTCTGCCTGTGCCCCCCGCCCCCCCAGCCCTTTGTCGACACTTGATCATTTACATCAAGTTGACATTCGCAGAGTTTACTCAGGGGTCTGTAATTGTATTCTTTCACCGGTTCTGCATTACCAACCATGAAAATGGAATCTTATCATCCTTGACCAATTTTTAATGTACAAAATGATTTGGCCGAGGTTCAAAGGGAGTCACAATTGAAATCAGGTGAATGATACATGTAGGGTTTTTTTTCAGTTTCTCCGTGCCTTGATTTGATTTTTCTCTTAGGCATACAGGGAGATGTAGCTTATTTTTATATGTGTGTGTGTCTGTGTGTGTGTGTGTGTACAAGCCATATAAATGCATGTATTTACTCTGCACGTATATTGAGGCACTATCCACCTATCTATATTTTGTGTACATATCAGTCAAATTTACCTATTTGCAATGCAATGGATGACAATGAAGTTTGCTCTAATCCCTAAAAAGCAATCAAAGAATTGGAACAGGGTTAAAGCCTGCTGATAGTGCACTGCGATTAATAGGACATTATTAAATAGCCCCCCTCCTTCAGCTCCTCTTCCCTCCACCCCCCTTCCGCACCATCTTGCCAGATGAAAAGAGGCCTGGGAGACAAAATAAATAAATAAATGAGGTTACATTTACATTATAAAGAATAGGGAAGAAAACAATAGGGAATCCTCCTCGCTGAAAAGCATACCATTTCCAAAGGGACAGAGTCCTCAAAGTATGAGGGGGCGAAGGGGAGTTCCTGCTCTCAAATATCATTAGAATGTTTTTTATCTTTTGGCAGTTTCATATTGTGAATAATATGGACATTTATAACTCAGTCAAGCTGCTTCTTTCAAGAGTACAGTTCCTTAAGATCAAGGAATCTATCAACTTACATAGCTCCCTTAGCTATCTTATCTAAGTGCCTCACAAACAGGGATGTATTTATCCTCACAATTCCTGGGCAGAAGGAAAATGTTCTTGTCTCCATTTGATAGATTGAGGAGAATGACAAAGAGATTTGGGGCCTTAAAACTGGTTTTGGAGGGCCTGGCTTGAGGCACCCAGGACTTCCTACCTTTCCTCTTCCATAGGGGCTGCTCCCTGTTTCCCTGCCCAGATTTGTAGACACCTTATGTATATTAGTGAATTAAATGCATGGTTTCTAAAAACTATACTGAAGAACTACTAGGTTTGACATTCCTGAGTTACTGTTATTTTTAAGGACAAGCAACTTCCTTGAGGTCACTTGAGAGAGCAGGTGGCTTATCTTGGGAGCTGAACCTGGCCTTTTCCAATCACAGGATGCTGTTTCCTAAGACTTTTGGTAAGAGAGGGAATCTGTACTTGTAATATTGAAAGAATCAGCAGGAGGAGCTTTTTGGTAAATGCTCAAGATGGACAAATGATCTCTTAATTGCTGTACCCATAACAAGTCTGTTGTGGGGATAGGAAAGATCTAGAGTGTTGTCACTGAGATGTGTGTACAGCTTCCACACAGACAAATGGTTAATGACAGTAGAGCCAAAGTGGCTCCAAGAGCTCTTGGGCTTAATATTTGGCAATGGGACAATGGCATAACTGTAAGAAATTATATCTTTGGTGGGGATTTGTAGTGTTGAGGTAACTGGTAAAACATTCAGCATTCCAGGTTGATGGTCTGGTGACGTCCAAGTCAAAGTCAGCTCTGGGAAAAAGATATAACCTGGAAGCATGCTATGTGCTGTGAATTAAACCTCGTGACTGAATTCTCATAAGATTAAGTGTGCTGTGTACAATATCCATTTGTCTTAATTGGCAAGTTGAGTTATTTGGTGTTCTTAAATAGATTTGCAATTTTAATCATATTTGGATTCTAGAGAAACTTGCCCTAAAATATTTGACCAACATTTAAAAAAATGGTTCCTTTAAGCAATCATCAATTTCTCTAATTTTTGGTTGAACTCCAGAACTGGGAAGATTTCTGATGTCACAGTCCTCATGCCTTTTTTTTATTTTTTTTTTTTCCCTGTGGAATAAAAAGTGTAAAACCTGTGCTTCTAAAAATAGCTTTGATTTAAACTGTGATTTCTGATTAAAATGTTATGGGAAAAATTAAAAATGTCCCTGTAAATTGTGTGTCTGTTAATGGTGATTTTTGTGGCAAAATACAGACACTTCTAAAACATTCAGATTTGTTGAAGTGCTTCTTGCTCATTGCATACTCTATTTCTCATCTCACTTATGTAGCTAGCTATGAGTTTATATTAAAGAATAGAGATTAGCCTGACCAGAACAAAATTATTGTTCATCTCCCAAATGTATTCAAATAGTGTTTTGATGTTTTATGGTGAACAGTGTTACTAAAAAGGATTTGCATGCTCCCTTTGGAGTTGTTCTGGCAGGGTGGTTTTCCAGTCTGGAGTCAACACATTGCACACACAACAACTCGGAAAATGCAGTTATTTCTGTACTTCAGAAATATCCAGTGACAGATCTAAAAATGTGATGATGGTTAAGCACTGGCTCAAAGATGACAAAAATCAAAGAAAGCTCTTCTATGCAAAGCTTTGTTTTCATAGTCTGTGTTCTTGGAAAAGTGCATGTTAGTGACAGAAGTAGTAGGCTAAGCTACTCCTCTCATATATAAACCTTGTAATGAGAGAAATCAACAGAGCTGCAATTGTAAATAAGAGTTTCCTTGATGCAAAGAGAAAGGCAAAGTTTTCTAAGGAATGGGAAGCAAAATACCAAGTAATTCCTCCTTGGCATTCTGGGCAATGCTTGACATGATTGGTGGTTGTCCTGAGAAACATTTTTGGGAACAGCTCTCTTTTTTCAAAAGAAAGCTTTGGATTTTATTTATTTGTGGGGGTGGGAAGGATTTTTTAATGTAATTTTCATGAAACTAAAATAATAATATTTTTGCCCAGCAAAAACAGTACAAGAAAACAAAGATAGATATAGTAAGATACTGGGAAGGTGAGAAGTGTTCATTTTCTATATTCTTAGCCTGGCACTGTGTATGCTATGTGGCCTCACAATGACCACGTGTGCTGAAGTTTTGTTGAGCACGTTACAGACAACTGATAAACTTTACACATCAGCAACCCAGCCATGACTGATTTCAACAAAATCATTGCCAGTAACCTGGGGAACTGAAAAGACAGTGCTGCTGGTGGCTGTCAGGATGATAATGGCTATGATTCTGGCAAAGCTGAGGTGGGTTCCAGATTGCTGAGGTATTTGTAAAAATACTTAGTTAACTGACTCTTAAATTCTCATATTTAATGATCTAAGTATGGAGTAAAAACCTTTAGCTTTCTTTTGTCTTTGCTGTGTACAAATGCTTGAAATTATATAAAAAATATTAACACTGATTTCACTATTTTAGATATGATTTCAGTATGATAACTTCTTCATTTAGCTTTACTGTAAAAATGATTATGTATATAGCATATCATAACTCAAGATGGTCTTTTGGTTTTGGTCACAGTGATATAGAAGATAGTAATATATAGCCTTTGTTAAATAAGAATGAGATGAAAATTTATAACAGGCCATAAGCATCATAATGAATACAATAAAGTCTGCTTTTAGCTGTTGATTTTTATTATTGTAGGATCACCTGTATCACAGGAGCATTCCTGACATTTGCCAGAGTTAGAAAGATTTATCCTTGGGCTAAAAGGAAATGCCACAGGCAGAAAGTGTGATAAATTGTGAGAGTTTTTCACAGTAGATTATTTAGAATTAAGAGAATGGCAACAGAACAGAACCCCTACAGCCTCCAACAAATCAGTTGTGGAACCAAAATTTCATGACTACTTACTTAACTACATTTATTTTAGTTTGGAGGAGCTGTGAGTGAAAAAGAAGAGCTTGTTAATGAAATCTAAAAAAAACCCAGGAACAAACAAAAAGAAACCACCCCAGAATTGCAGGTAATTAAATTATCTCCTTTGGGATATTATAATTTCACAAGAGATATGTTACTCTTTGGAGAAAAGGAAACTTGAGAGTTATCTAGAAAGAAGTAATAAAAGTCAAAGTAAAAAGCTGGTGCAAACATTCTGATGCAGCTGATGGAAAACAGACAATTTCACAAAAAATTGTTATGAATATGAACTTAAATTTTTTGAATGTCATTCAGCAATTCAGCACAGGGAGGTATCTAGAAACCAAAACTGATCAAAACCAGAGTTTTGTTCTCATAAAAGATATATAAGCATAAGAATAAAAAACATAAAAGCATTGGGGAAATAAAACTTTCAGAAATGTTGTCTTTGCAAATGTCAAGTGTTTGATTTTTTATATTTTCATTTATTTCATCATTAAACTGCATCTGCTGAGAATCTTACTGGAATTCCAGTTTGGATGTGAGCTGTCTCAGTCAGCTCCATATATTGGGTTCACAGCTGAATTTCAGTTTCTGTAATGCAATTGCTTGGGGCTGTGCATAGTTGCTGTAGGATTTTCATGGGAGGGTAAAAAAAAAAAGGTGGTTCTAGTCTTGTTTCAGCTTCTTGCCTAAATCAGAATTGGTACATGGATTGACTACAATGGCATGAAGGCAAAACATCCCAGCAAAAAATAATCAAGGTAGGGAGTTAAATCTTACTTTTCTGTTTCTACAATGGAAAAATACCTACTCATTTGGGAAAAAAAACCATAATAATTTTCAAAGAACATTTTGGGTATTCAGAAATTGTAGACCACATGTGGACAACGTCAGAAAGCATAAGTTGCAGAAATTCTGCTATTCTTTTCCACAGTCAGGTATAAAGTGTATATTGTCTCCACTTGTCTTTTTGAGGTTCTTCTGGTTGTGTATAGAAGTGATGGAGTTTGTTCTTTTCATGCAGGCAGAACAGGTTTGGGCTGCATTCCTAGGGCAGCTGTATTTTATGCAGTGGAGTAGGCAATTTCTTGCTGAGTTGAACCACACATATGTCACTTGCTATTGCCCATGAATAACTTTGGGAAAGATGTTGTAAGTCTATCCACTTCCTAATTATTCCTTTTTACCTTCTTTCATTCTTTTTCACTGAGTCTGTTTAGTGCTATTATATATAGAATTCTCTTTGTCTAGTTTTATATAACATACCCATTATTGGAATTTCATAGTACTTAGACAAATATATATTTGGGCAAATATTAGAATAATTTATAGTTTAAAATTTGGGATTTGGAAGTATTAGTAAATAAACTGAGAAGCAGTTGAGTTTCTGTAAAATGGGAAGCAATTAGCTGGGACATGAGAGAGTTGTATCAGAGAAAGGCTCTGGGCTGTGCCCCAAAACTATTTACATTAAAAAAATAGTCTGATTAAACACCTTGTAAATATGTTCTTGAATTTTGAATTTCAAATTGGCACAATTCCTAAATTAAATTACTTGTCCAGTGCCTGGAGCACTGGAGAACTGTCCCATTTCATATTAGACCCAATGAGTTATTTTCTGACCCTTGTCAGGTCTAAAAGTTTGCAGGCTTTAGTTACCTCTGTGCAAATCCTCTGCCACCAGAAATCAATGCAGAAGACACTGGATTTTTACCTCTGTGAAGCAAAAATGACAGTAGCTACACACAGTGAGTAGTGTGCACTTACTGGCTTTTCTGAGTAGAACCATGTCTGAAACACCCCAAGTGGCCACAGCTATGTGGAAGGGAAGCACATCTCTCTTTCCAGCCTCCAGTCAAGCAAGGGTCTTCATGCCAAGAGTATAATATTTTGCTGCTTTTTATATTTTACTCATTATGTGAGACACTGTCAAGTCAATCTAATATCAAACCAGAAGTTTTGTAAATCAATGATGTATAAAGCCTGGCAGCAATAGGAAAACATGACATTAAAAAAAGTCTGGAGGAATCTTAATTTTAAAAAAGCATTGCTCTGCAGTGTTTGTTACTCAGACATCATTGTATATTCATGTGTGAAAAAGAGTCAGGGAACCTGATTAGAAGGAGGCACAATCAATGAAAGTGAGATTGATCCACCCTTCCTCAGTTTTTGAGTTATATACAAAAATTAAATAAAGTGGGGAGATAATTCTGTGCCTTTTGAATAAAACTAAGGTGTTTATTTTTTTTCTTTACATATAAATGAGATTTCTAGTCTTTATGTTGTCATTGCGTTTCTTGCAAATATTTTCTAGTCCTAGAGCATTTGCAAAATTCAAACCAATTTTTGGCCTCCAATTCTCAAGATTATTGAGAGCACTATTTGGAAAGGGAGAGAACTGATTAGAACTTCTATCTGGGGCTGATCAAGAAGGTTTGGAGGTCTTCCAGATGTGTTTGCTCTTTGGTCTTCATAATGTTGCTGTTAAGTTATTCCTGAAACAACTTGCAAGTCAAAGCAGTGGCAGCAAATAGATCAAGGTGTGTGATGCTGGGGCTGAACTTCAGGGCTACACATGATAAATATCTAGTTAAAGTAACAACTCTGTTAAGTATCCATTCTTGACACTAAAGAGAACCTTAATGTACTTTAAAAGTGCTTGAAAGAAATTGGAGCTCAGGTCTCTCGTGGATAGAGTTAATTGCACCCTTGGTTTTAAAAACAAAGATTTTTATGAACCCTTTCCCCCAATGGCTTCTTTCTAGTTATCAAACCCTTCCATTCTACTTTTACTATCTCCTCCCTTCTGTACCATTTTCCCAATGAAGTCCTGTTTCTTTTCCTCTTATCCACATTTTCCTCTGATCTCTATTGCCACCTTGAAGCTGCTCACTCTGCCTCCTTTAGAGAGGCCCAGGAACAAGTTGGATTTTTGTCTACTTTTAATCCCTTCAGGTGTATTAAAATAGTTGAAAATGCACTGTTAAAATGGAAGTGTGGTCAACCAGAAAAGCTTCCATTTAATCAAAGCACATGGAGAAACGAACTTGGTTAAATGCAATGGTGATTAAATCTACTAGAGGTTAAAATACTTCTAATAATTTTGCTTCTCAAGATATCTACTGCTTCTAAGGAGATGCACAAAGCTATCTGAAATTTTATTGAATCTCACAAGTCGATTATTTTGATGACATGCAGGAAATTATCTGCATTTACCAAATGTTGGGAGAGTTTATAGACAGAGAGGTACTGTTTTATGTTGTTCTCTCTGTTCATGTCTCTATAAACTGCCTCACTGTTTATCCATAAAATGCAGACCTCTGTGGACAGTTCTTTGTTTGGAGTTTTAACACTTAAATAAACTCTTCCTATTAGTAGATCCCAGTGACATCAGACTGCTGTACCATGTTTAATTGAAAGTGGCAAGCAAACACTGTACAACTGCTTCTAAAATGCCTGGGAGCTATTTGAAAGCTTTAGCATGTTAGAGGAAGAAATGGCCTGGTTCTATCTCCCTTCTTGAGGGGGGGAGTAGGTGTTGAAAGGGAGAGAAAATTAACCTTCCTGTGTTCCAGAACTTCTTTGTCCATGTGTCCTTAGCCTTTGGTATACTACTAATTTTTGGAGTGATTGAATTTCTGTGGATACCCCTTCTGTAATGTGATTATGAAAGCAACCAACTAATTGCTAACTGACAGTGGGTTTGGTCAGGTCCTATTTATTTTTAATTGGTTTTAAGAGGGTTTGGCTGTGCTAGTGTACTTGTTTGTGCTATAAAATACTTTACTATGTGTGAGAGAGACCAAGAGACCAAAGTAATAGTCTTAGACACTTACACAAATTTAGGAAAGGGCACTCCCTATTCTCTGTACTGAGAATGAAATGGCAGCCTGGTGCCAGCAGTAAGGAGTGACATTTATAGCATCTAACAGTTTGAAAACCTACAGATAAGTTATCCTTGCATTTCCTGTTAGGAGTCCTTCTGTCTAGGAAGATCACCTTTAGTAGGTTAAGAAACTTTGTTTTTCAGTCTTTAATATAAAGAAAGCATGAGTTTTGTCACTTTTAAATAATTTAAAATTATATTTAAACAGTTTATTTAGAATATTGTTGGGGGATGCATGTAATAAATCAGTGGGTTTTTTTCACCAAGAAAAAAGCCTGGTGACTAGAATCATAGCTTTCTCAAATTCATCGCTCTCTTTTTACATCGCATCTACTACTTTCAGGGTTTACCCTACAGTTGATTAAATCTATTAGAGAGTTGTTCTTGCTTAGCTGCCTAAGTATTGTGGTTTTAGAATTTTGTGATGAATCTGTAATTAATCCTGTGGTGCAGCTTTGGCAATTTTCCATGCATTATTCCAAGTGGCAAAAGGTAGCAAGTTTACTGTGTGGGACTGGCCATTTAAACACTTAGCATCTTGATACTGCAGGACTTATAACATCATTTCATACAGGAATGATAGAGCTAAATATTCCTTTAGCCTTACTGAACTGATTAAATAGCTTTTTATTTTTCTGGAAGATAATTAGTTGATGCCTCCAGTGAAGTTCTAAATTATTTTGCAAGAGAAATCTATAATTGGACATTGTTCCCACCCAATACTGAGAACAAGTGGGTTTTTTTGCTCCAGCAGTACATGCCTCTTCTCAATGTAAGGTTATTTATATTGTAGAGCAGCCTTTAATTTCTATTTAATATGTGGTTTTCTGTGGCCTGTGTGTGCAAAGCACTACTTCACAGTCCAGAGGTGAAACCACAATTACTACACCACAAACCATTCTGGGATTGCAATATATGACCTCAGAGGTCAGAAAGTGAAGAATAATAGAGACACAAAAGGGGAAGATGGAGAGAATCACTTATATAGAAAAAAGAGTAAAATAAATATCTAGAAGGATCTGGAGACTGCAGGCAATGAGACAAGAGAGTAACTGTCTGGCATATTCCAAAAGGAGTGTATTTGGTGTGTGTGGCCAGCTTCTGGTAATGGGGGGCTACAAGGCTGGCTTCTGTGGGAAGCTGTGAACTGCTTCCCCCATGTCCAGGGCAGCCAATGGCAGCTGGACCCAGCACTGGCTGAGCCCATCAGTTAATGTTGGTAGTGCCTCCCAGATAACACATTTAAGAAAAGGAGAAAGTTTCTGCATAGCTGCAACTTTGGCTGTAGAGAGGAGTGAGAATGTGTGAGAGGAACAGCTTTGCAGACACCCAGGTCAGTGCAGAAGGAGAGGGAAGAGGTGCTCCAGACATGGTGAAGACCATGGTGAGGCAGCTTTGTTGCTGCAGCCCCTGAAGGACTCCACAGAGGAGCAGAGATCCACCAGCAGCCCTTGGAGGAGCCCACACTGGATGTCCAGTGGGTGTCCAAAGGAGGCCGTGACCCTGTAGGAAGCCTGTGCTGGATCAGGATCCCTGTCCTAATCTTGACCAAGGCAATTTCTGCCCAGCTGAGGAGGCAGTGAGAGACTGGCCTTGGTGGGCACTTGGTATCCAGCCAGAGTCAACCCATCACAGAGGGATTATCAGGAATGGTTGCAGTCTAGCAGAGTTGTATCTACTGAAAAAAACCATATTCTATTATTGAACTTTATTGTGCTTATAGCTCTTTATTCACGTGAACTATCCCACTGGCAGCAGATGGACTACTTTGAAAAGATTTTTTACATAGTTTTCTATGTAGGCCTCTTAGACTGCAAAATTCTCTGGCAAGAAAAGAAAATGAGGTTCCAGTAGGGAAAATATTTTGTAATGGTTTGGATGAAGCCCTGAGTAATGAACTCTGGAGGATGGTCTTTCTGTGGAAGGCAGAAGTCTTTCATGAGTCCCTTTCTTAAACAGTAGATCTGAGGGTAAGACTTAACTGAAGGAGTTGAAATTGTCCTAATAGTGTAAAACCTCAGCCATGTTCTGACTCAGTATTATGGCAAGAAAGAATTGTACCTTTTCTCCCTCCTGCATTGCAGCTTCAATTGCCAAGGAAATGTGAGCCACAGGGAAAAAGTGTGCTCCAGCCAAGGTCTGGATCTGGATGCAAGGGAAAGCAAGGGCCTGGCATGGGGCACAGTTCACATAGTCCATAATTCTATAAAGAAGGAATAGAAGTAGAGACATGCCTGATTCTCCTAATTAAATTACCATGTGTTAGATATTTATATTTGAATGAATGGTATACTGACAGTGCAGTATTCTGAACTTGTGAAGTAAGGAGTGACAATTCTCAACAATAAAAATCTTTTGAAGACTTAAAGGCTGAGTTCATTGAGGTTATTTTTTTCTTCTTTTTTCCTCCCTCTTTTCCCACCCCAACCCTGCACCCCCCCCCTTAGTGGACAAAAATCAAAACTTTTACTTTTCCTGGATTCACTTTGGAGTAAATTCTTTAAAAAGGTAAATTTTGTGAAAAGTAAAGTACAAAGAATACCCAGGTAACTGAGTTTTGGTTTATTTTGGGCTTTTATAGATCAAATTTGAATGGGACACATGGTGTGTCTCATTCTGATTCTCTCAGTCATCTTGTCTACATCATTAAACTGTCCAAAGATTTGCTTTTATGTGCTATTGAAAAGCCATAGGCTTAAATATAGTTGCAGTTTTGTTTTGGGACTGGAAAGCATTACTGGAGATATATTCAGAAATTCCTCTCTCTCTCTCTCTCTCTCTCTCTCTCTATCTTTTCCTTTAGCCAGTACAATCATTCTCTTAGAGACCTGTGTCTGGGATTAATATTTTATGCATGAAATGTTTCATGTACAGTAGTGACATAATAAGAAGAGGCATTGTATTAGTTTGTGCATGAAGAAGAATTGATTACAGAAACAGGAAGTGTGTAAGGACTTACCTTAAGATGCCATTTTTATTATCACCTAAGTTCATCATTTTAAGGCAAACATGGTTCATGCTTTTTAGTTTTTTATTTTAAATTTGCCAGGCCTTGTCTAAAGAGGTAGCACCCCATTTCTTTGTGTTCTTCATGCATATCTTGCACAGAAAATAGCCCATGTGGAAAGACAGCAAACAGATAGCTGCAGCTGTTGCCACTTATGCTCCACAGCACAATTTTAGAAATTAATGCTTTCTAATCCCAAAAATAATATAGATACAAAACGGTGTTACATTCCAAACTGCCAGGCTGAAGTCCCTTGCTCTTATTTCATAAATATGTTTAGAAGAGTCTGGATTAATCTCTCAACTGCAAGAAAAGCTTTAGAAATAAGTTGAGTTTTAAAGCTAAAGTTATTGACCTTTGGCAAATCATTGGTAGCCAGGGAAATACACTGAGGTATCTCTTTGTTGAAATATTTAAGACAATTGTAAGGTATCAGAGCTATTGTTAGATAAAGCTCCTTCTGGTCTTGCCATCTACTTCACTTGGTGAAGATGAATGTAAATGCTTTTGGCACTTTTGGGCTATTGTTAAAGTGCAGGAATAAAACATGCTTGTCTGACAATTGCAGGTTATTAAAGACTATTATATTGGTAATCCCTGGGAAATAGAGGTAAATCTGTCTTTAGCAGCATCAACAGAATAACTTTTGTCTTAGATTTTTATTGTTATTATTACTTTGTGGTTTAGTAAAACAATCTGCAAATTGTTTGTGACCTCAGATTTTCAGAAATCTTCAGTCAAATCTCTTTACTCCTAAGACATGAAGCAAAAATATTGTCCTACCTGTTTTCAAAGGCTGTATTTTCAAACTCTTTTTTCCAATTGGAGAGACTGTGCTTCCTGAAAAATAAAAAGCAGTCTTATTAGCATGAGCTGTACTATAAGAAAAGTACATGACATATCAATATAATGGTAAAATCATGAGAATAGAATAGTTATGACATAAATATTGTATTTTAATAGATTCTAAAATTCATTTCAAATGGATAAAGTTATTGACAACAATAACTTTATGTATAAAGTTATGGTAGAAAAAAAGCAATAAATGACAACTTTTTTTCAGCACTTCTGATCTCCCTCACTTCCAGATGAAAATGAAGAGACATGCTGGTGCATGGTGTTTTTGAAAATCAGACTGCTGTTCATATCTCACCTTATTACCAAAGCAGGGTGACAGTGACGATGTATAGACAAATAAGATACCTTCTATTCCATCCTTCTCTTCATGCTACATTAGTTTTACTCTCATCAGTAAATGTGTTATTAAAATAAGTGATATCCAAGATGACAAAGAGCTACTGTAGGAAGCTTGACGTTGCCAGGGTCATACCAGTCCACTTGTTATTGAAGACATATATCCATCTTCCTAGTTTTACCTCTTTAGAGTCTTTTTTTTTTTTGTTGTTAACCTTTAAAAGTAAATAGGTTACCTATTCTATATGTAGAAAGTTTGGCTAAGCTTTTATTGCCTCAGCTGTCTTCTCTCTCTCTCATCACTGCTGCTGGCCATTGGCAGTGTGAATACCATGTAGCCCTTTTCTCCCTCTAACCCCTTAGTTCTCAGCAGCACCCAAAGTCTTGCTCTGTACCATCCTGGGAACTGGGAAGGAGAGAATAAAGATGTGTAAGAAAGCATCCTGGAGCTTGAGACAGTAAGGGATATTGCCCTGTAGGCAGAAAAGCACACAGAAGTTGTCTCATTCATTTAATATAGGACTTGGAAAAGGCTTGGACTTCTGCTGCCTTCTGGTTCTCCTTGGATCACATGAGGGAGTTACATGGAGCACATGAAGCAGTCAGAGCAATGGGGCTTCAGACTCGTATGAATTTTCAAAAGACAAAAAATGAATAGGAACATGAGGGAAAACATTACATGCTGCATTCACTTTGAATCCCGACATGATGATTTGGTTTTTTGTGGCAAGTTAGGGGATTGTTGTCTCCCAGCTCAGACTATGCAACACATGGAGTTTAAACAAGTACTGTGTAATCTCAACATAGCAGCGTGGAGGGCTAAGTGGACTAATGCAAACTGTCTTGAGGTCTGTCTGTGATGCAGTTCAAAACTGGGAAATGCTTAAAGTCCATGGATAGTTTTTTAGTTTTAGGGTGTTTTTTAAATAAAGCACTTTGTGACCAAGAACAGATGCAAACGGTAAGTATTTGTGAAGGAGACAGATAGAGTTCCAAGAAAAACTTTCAGTCTAATTTCATTGAAGGGTCTCAAACATTTATTCTAACCCATCAAAACAGATGTTAGAGAAGCTTCAGAAAATAAGCAGATTCATAGGCAGTAATGAAATTCATTATGTAGTCTCTTACATGCAGGTGAACCAGGAACTCAGAAAACAAAAAGTTAAGTTAGGTTTTTGTTCTGACTGGTTGAGACAAATTTTGGTATAATCTTAAGGAGAATGGCCAGTTTGCCAGGGAAAATACAAGGCTGCATAATATAAGATTTTTGAACACACCAAGCTGGAAAAATAAAAATATATGTAGCAAACATCATAATGGTCCTAAGAAAAGGTGATGAAAGCAAAACCAGTAGCATCTACAATACAGAGCTGAAGCTCAAGAAGGAAAACCAGAAGGCTGGAAAGTATAGTAACGAGATGGGGAGTGTGTGAAACAACAGAAGAATGGAGAACTCATTTGCAGAGTACAAAAAAAAAAATCTATCCATGACTATGAGGAAGTTCCTGGAAAAGAAAGACTAGATTACTATCAGGTTAAGATCAGATGAAGGGATGTAAATTATGTATGGGTGAGGAGGGCAGGAAGTTATAGCAGAACAGAGAATTTGCCTCAGAGAAAGGTGGAGAAAAGCCCAAACACAGGCTGGAATGCAGGCATGAAATGGTCCCACTGCATTCAGTTGACATAGTGACAGAAGGTTTTTACAGATCGTCATCTTGTCTCTCACTTAGCTCTAGTGTTCAGCTCTGGGAGTGCCGTGGGAAATTTGTCCTAGTGATGCTCTTGTCAGTGCCTCCCTCTTGCAGAGCTTCTATTTGCCTGGTATTTAATTGTTCATCTTTCGGAGGGATGAAAATCAGTTGCAGGAAGATGCGACTCGCCAAAGTTAATGCAGGTTCTTTGGAGGCACACCATCAAACCTAGGCTCAGCACTGATTTCTGCAGTTGTCCTTGGCTTTGCACACCATGTGTTTTCCAGTTTGGATTGTTTTATGAGCAAGACAGTTGCTTTGCAACTTAATAACACGGACATACCTTGAGAGGGAGCTGTCAGGGCTTTTTAAGTATTATTAAAACCTCACCTGAAGGAATATTTTAAATCATATCATATTATAATCAGCATGTACTTTGTGTTTGTGCACTAACTTCATATGGTCTTGCATCAGTTCATCTGAAAGTGCTACTACCAACTTTTTACATTCTGGTCACCATGACATGTCGCCAGAACTACCTCTTCTATATTCTAAGTAGGTATTTTGTTAATTTAAAATTATTTTTTCTGTTGGTATAAGGAACTCACTCTCAAAGTTTTACTAGTAAGGTTTTTTGTTTCTTTGTGTTTTTGTTAGATTGTTTATTTTTGTTTTGATTTAGTGGTTTTGGTTTTTTTTCAACTTTGAGGAACTGGTGAAGGAAAAAAATCTTGATAGAGAAGTATTTTTCTTTTTGGAAAGGGGAAACCAGGCCTGGGCATAATATATAATCAGATACAGTAAGTTGTACACATTCTGCAATTGGCAATAACATTTCATCTTTTTGCAGAGAAAGAAAACACAAGTAGAGAGTAATTAAACAACTCCAATTTTTACCTCAGAAGTCAGTGCTCTTCACAGCTGTAAAAGAATGGTGTTCCTGTGAAAGGTTTTGCACCTTCCCCGAGCATCTAGGAACCTCTGTCAAAAGAACTGAAGCAGATTTGGGAAGAAAACCTTTATTTTATTTGAGGGACTAAATTTTTCAGTGACTGCAGGAGCAGTTGATGACAAGAGTATCCAAAAGAGTTCTCAGGCCTGGACTGGAGTGTACAGATCAAGAAAACATAGATTAGGTTGTAATGACTTAGTGAGCATCTATAATTTCTTCTACAAAATCCTTTTGGAAGTAAAGCAATGAAGATTTTATTGAAAGAGGAACCACTGATGCTGTCTATGGTGTTGACTTTGCCTATATAGTATTTGAAAGAAGAAACTTGTCCTATGCCTTGGTGAGAGTGTTGCTGAAGTATGTTAATTGTCTTGTGATAAAATCAACTATTTTGGCAAGGCATAGTCTTTTATATCTTCCTAACTGCAAGGAGAGGAGGTGAGGGAGTGTGTGGAGCCTCTGGATTGCAGTCTAAGTTGCTTTCCAGTCATAAGCGATGCAGAAGATATATTTTTTTTCTGCTCTTGCAGAGGCAGCTATCTATTAGATTTTTTAATTTTCCTTTTTCATGGTACTGTTGATGTATTTAAATAAAATATCTATCTGCCCCAGGCCCACATACTTCACTTTCTGTGGTGGCATTAGTGTTATGTAAGAAACTGTACAGTCCCATTGAATTATAACTGCCAAATACAGAACTCTCTTCCTACTGGTATCTTCCTGTTGTCCTACCAGACATATTAAAGCACATGGAGAGGTCTTAAACCTAGTGGGATTGTTAATTTCCCTACAAAAATGCCCAGGATTATATCCTCTGCCTATGATGCTAAATAATAACATGAGGAATTTGGGCAGCATAACCTACTTTCAATTAAATTGGAAGGGGGTGTGTCACATGAAAGAAGAGGAAGAAGTCACTGAGTTCCTTAAAGTTGATCTGACAGAGTCAGAGTCTGATCTAAAACTCACCCTTTTCCATACTGTGGAGCTGACAGATGTTCAGAGGGACCTAACATGATTATCTTTTTTGCTCTGGGAGGCAGAAGATGTTATGATTTACTTATATTGCTGATTCAGTGTGCTTTGTTCAGAAGTTTGTAGCAAATGCTGCAGTTGCTTTTCTGAACTAATGCCTGAATTTTATGTGCCTTTTCCCCACAACCCCCTCCCAGTAGCAGTGGTTTATTTTGGCTGAGTCTGAAGGTTTCACACCTCTGCTCCAAGGCTATGCCTCCAGATCATATTGCTACCATTGGGATTGCTTTTTTCACTGTCATTCATCTGTACTTCAGACAGTCATCTAGGACCGGCCTTGTACTTAAAAAAGCTCTGGCTTCTTGTTATTTCCTATAATGATGCACAAGACAGAGAACTCAGAGAACTTTATGGGGGCAGTAGAAATATAAATATCTTACCAATACAGGGCAGTTAGGTCTTTTGGTTCCATAGTAATTGTCTGAGGAGCAACTTGAATTTCAAGTAGGTTTTGTATTTCATTGTGAATATTTCACATTCTTCTAGGAGACAGCCAGAATCCATAAAGGTCATGTACTGTTGCTGATTCTGTGTCATTTGTCACAAAACAGCCAGCTGCTAAGATCCCCCTATGACCAACATTACCTGGCAGCTCAAATAGTTTTGGGAGAGCCATGTAAAAAGCAAAGGAGGATCAAGACAGAGATGACACTGATGCTGGCAGAGTGTCAAAAGGCCTGTTCAGAGATGTTGCCGTTGTCTCTGTTCTCCACAGCAGCAGCCTGCAGCTCATATAAAGGTAACCATCACATGACAGGAAAATTATTGTGCCACAGGTCTGCATCCTGGATACCCCTACTCCATCAACTTCCCTACTCCATCAATTCCAACCATCTGTTAAGCTAAAACCTCTGCTTTCCTTTGTTGCCTCTGCAAATTTACTTTTTT
Organism: Parus major; assembly: GCF_001522545.3. Lineage (NCBI taxonomy): Eukaryota > Metazoa > Chordata > Aves > Passeriformes > Paridae > Parus > Parus major. The sequence continues at coordinate 48,391,868 of NC_031774.1, forward strand.
CCTCTGCTGGAAATGTTTCTAAGTCTGAATCAGTAGAAAGAAAAAATTATCATCATACTCAACAACTTACAAACAAATGAAAACACTCAAGAAATTATGGAAAAATAAAAATAAATTGAAAGAAATCCAGTAAGCTCTGCTTAAGGTAGAATATACTGCCAAAAATGCTCTCGACACTGTAATTCCTGTATATGTTACAATAAGAAGATGCTCTTTACCTTGGAGGCAACATAAATTCAGTGTGTTAATACACAGGCTGCCAAGGCTAACGCTGCTTTTATTTAAATATTGTCCTGAACACAACACACAGCCACTGTACGTTAACGGCATGTAAATCTTTGCTGTGCCATAGCTGCCTCAACCTATTTCTTACATTTCTTTTCTAACATTGTCAAACTTTTATTTCATTTCTCTTCTTCTCTTGAATAAATGCTGTTTCCAGTGCACAGCTCCAAGCTACCTCTTTATTGCCAGTTCCAGACCTATGGTACCTGGAGTTAATCACCCTTCAGCTACATATTGTTAACTGTGATGTGCCTGGTACCTATAAAGAAAAAAAAGAGGCTTCTTTTTATACTAGAAAATAAGATATATTCTACCGAATTGCTGGGGTGGGGGGAAGCCTTTGTTGAAAGAATGGGACTACAGCTATTTTTATTAGTATTATAAAGAAATCCCTGCTCCATTGAGAGCACATGCTGCAATGTTAAATTGAGGGGAATGTAACATTTCCTGTGCTATCAAGACATTATTTGCAGCTTGTTTAATGAACTCAATTTCATTTTTATCTCTACTTTGTATTTAGATAAAGAAACAAATAAAGGAACAAAAATAAGAGATTTCTCTGGCAACATTTTTTTGGAAAGGGGAAAAATGATATAGCAGTCTCGACCACAGATATCTTGGTCACATTGTCAGGATGGACAGCACAGTCTGTCATTCATTGCCCATGGCGGTGAATTGGGACAGGAGCTGTTGATATGACACTAAACAGAGAATTACATTTTTCTCCACTGTATGGAAAACATAGATGTATTCTTGTTCTCTGTGCCTCTGAACAGGAGAACAATGCTGATAGGAGCCCACCACTTTAAATCGTTGTTGGCTATTCAAAGCATTGACAATAGAAGGCAGTTGTGAACTGGCAAAAAAAAATAAAAAAATCCTACTGGAAATGACAGGAAACCATTTGGCATGCAGTGAACAGAAAGCAGTCTGGTTTTATTCAAACGATGGTTGAATTCCTAAGGAGATGTCAAGTTTGCTTTGGGGCTTGGAGTGTTTGCGGGGTGATCTATTCTTTCCCCCCAGTTTGATTTCAGTTCTTTGGATACCAGAGCAATAAAGTGAAAACTCTGAGTTATATTTAGAAAAACAATAACTGCTTAGTATTATCCTTCAAAGAGACAGAAACTCCTAACAAAGATCCTGCTTCTGCACTGAGAATGGACATCTAGAGATGTGTGAGATATGGGGGGAGAGAGATGGTTGGTTTGGCTTTTATTTCCTTGTTTCAAGTAAAGACCATAAAAGAGGTAACAGCTGAGATTCTTCCTCTAAAGATATGTAACTTCCAGTTATAGAAAGAGGTGATGATCCCCTCCAGTTCAAAAAAATCAGTGAAGTTTTTCAGTGTATACAGTGGTAAAAATGAATTTTCAAAGTACTGTTATGCCTATTTAGAAATAATCACTGGAAACTTTAAAAACTTGGTATATTCAGCTTCCACTCTCTCTCTTTGGGCTATATAGGAGGATGCTCTGCCTCTTTATTTTAGCCTTAGGTTCTTAAATCTGCTGTTATTTATTTATATATTTATTTATTTATGCTCCCATTAGCCTTTTGACTATTTTCCCACTCACCACCTCAGTTTGTCTCTCAGTTGCCCAGTGGAGAAACCTTGGGGAGCTCAGGTGTGCTGGAGCAAGCACTGTATTAATGTGGTTGCTGGCTGCAGCAAGGCTCTGCATGACCAAGTGTTTATCCATGTTTTTTTTTGCTGTAATTCCACAAGTCCTGTAATAGTCCATGGCCTTGGGAGATGAGGAAGAAAACTGCAAAGGATACAGCAAGAAAAAAATCCTCTTCTGATTTTAGAGATGGGTAGGGAAGAACCAGATCAAGTGACATTTTGGCTACAGTTCTCTAGAGACGTTCCTAGGCAATGTGAGACACTCCATGTGGCATTCAGTGGACTGGAGTTGTTGGAAGTAGCTTCCAGTTTGATATCCAGGACTGTGGGCAGATAACCACAAAGTGGTCACCTCCCACAGAGATTTACCACAGTCAGAGAAATGCAGTTTGGTATGCTGTTAGTGGCCTTCTCTCCCTCCACACCTAGTAATTTTTGTGTTGCACATAGATTTAACTTAAAGACATAGCCACTGCCTGTGTCAAAATTAGGGTGAAACAATATGAGGGACTTAATTTTGTTATTGGAGAGATTTTTCACTTGGGAGTCCTGAGGCAGAACCTGTGGCCTCACAAGGGCCATGTGTGGTGAGGGTTCCCTTCCCTCAAAGACTGAGTCTTTTTTTATCCCTCATCTGAATTCTTGAGACAGGGCCTGGTGATTTTGTCACCCTGTCTTTGTGCAACCACACTTGCTCAAACCTGGGAGCTAAGGTTGGGTCTAGATACTTTGGTCCCTTGGCAACAGAGGAACTGCTTTGCTGACTTTTGTGCAGTAGAAAACTTGTGGAGGAGGCTGAGATGGTTGGCTGGGGACACATTTTCTTGGAGAGAAGGAGTCAAAGCAAGTATTAGTGTCATTGAATGTGCTGTGTGACCCTATGTTTATGGGATATGGGGGAGATATTTGTGCCTGCACAGACAGTGCATGTCTTCCCAGCAGTGATTTACTGAAAACTGGGGGACAGCTAGGAAAATGGATTATTCTACTATTGTTAAAAATCTGGCAAAAGAAAGAGGAACCTCTAGTGATATCTCTGTATAAGCAAGTAATGTGACCTTAAAGCAAGGCTACTATCTGTTAGACCTGTGCTGTAAAGTCTGTCCTTGCAATACAGCTGTATTGTTCAGCTTCTGAGCAAAAGAAGGTCTGGTCTGTGTTATCCAGAAAGCTCCCAGAAAACATTGTGTCCTTAGAGAAAGACATGTGTACATTTTTATTTCTGCACTTCTAATAAGAAACTGTGTTTTTGGACTTTGAGGGTACAGAAGTTCTACTATTCATTTGCAAGGGAGAAACAAAGCTCACTGTCATATTTTTTCCTACCCTTTCCTGGGTTACTGCTGTGTAGCAAAGCTGACCATGACATGCTCAGTCTGTTATGTCTGCACTCCTGATGGTATTGAGAGGCTTTCAGGTGTCAATATGTTGGACTGTTGTACCAAGGATTAAACAAATAGTGAGATTTGGAACTGGGGAGGAGGGTCCTTTTTGAGGATGAGATTGACACATCTGTTACACATTTCTTTTTCTTACTGTGACATGGTCCTTTATGTATCAATACTCTAATAGCTGTGGTGAAATCAGTTGATGTAAGGAATTCTCTGGCATGGACCAGTGAGATTCATATTTTCAGTATTCATTAGTATTGTCATAGTCATGACACAGCTTCAGACAATTTTTGTATTTCTGCAGCTGCAGTGGGAATACTTTGGAAAATTTGAAAGTTGTTGAAAGAGATGGAAGGTCTTTACTGTGCTGCTGTTCCCCTGTCTAGAGGTTCCTGAGTCTCATGACAGTGTTAAGAACAGAAAGAACAAGCTAGAGAGAATATGCGTGTAGTCCCGTACACACAGGTGGAAGGATGCACTTTGACAATGACTATACTTTCAGTCCTGGGGAAATGCTGAAAAAGCTTTTAATACAGAAATACAGATTATTTTCCTGGATGGGAAAAAACCCAAATTCTGAACAGTACTGCAAATATTTATTTGAGCAAAAGGTATGAAATGTGGAAAAGGATTCTGAGAAACCTCTTCCAGACATTACATCTAGATATCAGTCTATCACTCATTGTCCAGGTAGTCTTGAGATTTGAGACCCTTAGAGTAGTTCTACAACTCCTTGTAGTGGTATACATGTTAAATGACTGGAGGTGATATCCTCCCTTAAGTTTGAATCAAGTCCAAATACTCTCCGCTAATGGGAGCAGCAGTTGAATGGGAAAATTAGGAAGTCACAGCATCTGAATTTAGGAAGATTAATTTATTGCTTCTCTTTTTACAATAACAGTAAGTAGACATGGACAGAAATGAGAAAAAATATTTTGCAAAAGAAGATATCAAAACATTTTTTTTCTGATCCTCTGGGTGAAAGGGAAGGAAATAAAATAACACTTTCAGTGGAATTCTATTCCAGACCAGACTATTTATTAGAGATGTTTCATGTTCAATAGGTTTGTGAATACTCCTGTAAACATAATTGCAGCTGGATGTGTCAGTTTGTTGTGTTGTGGGGAGAAAAGGAGCGTGGGAGTGGAGTTAACATCTTGAAGATTAAATCATATATTTTTTTCAAATATATTTTGAAATGGGGACACAGGTAACAATAGTCATATTCAATTACTAGTTTCATAAATCTGGGAATAATCCAGCTTGGTTAGGAATTTTGACTGCTTCCTTGACTTCCTCACAACTGCATTATTGACATCAAGTAGAATTTACCAGTTCTTGTCAGTCCTTGGAACAGCTCCTATGAGGAAGGGGATAAAGCTGGAGAAAACAGTGAAAAGTTATAATACTTTCAAGTCTGTTCAGCAGAGCTTTGTTCTTTTCTTTGGAGGAAGCTAGTGCGTGTTTGGATTTTTTATTTTTTTTTAATGCAGTCTAATTGTGCCATGGTATTAAGACAGTACATCTTTAAATTTTCATATGAAAGTATGAGCTTTGGTATGACAGAATATCAAAGTGAAAATTAATGTCCGCCACTTGTATATTGCCTAGACGTTACTTTAGAGAGAAAACAACAGGAGCGAGACGAAGCCATACATATGTTAAATTCACATCAGTAATAAAGATTAAGTAGAAGTTAATAGCATCCCAGTCATGCTTGTGGAGGTAATCTCCTTTCTGAAAATTCAAAATTAGATTTGGAGGATCGAAGCAAACAGGGGGTGAGACTTTGGCGTAATATTTTAATCAAATTGTCATGAATGAGTGGATACAATTAAGAATTCTGTCAGTCACAGTGCTGAGCCCCTTTTGTTAGTCAGCTGTTGTGAGGGATGCACTAGGGCATCGTGGGTAGAGATTAAACTTGACCTTTCCCAGGATCTTAATTTTTGACCCTCTGGCTAGGCTTTGCTTGTCAGATGGCTATTTTTTTCACTATTTATTTGACTATTTATTTTGAAAAGATGGCAGTAAGAGTTGGGGACACACAAAGATGCTCCCTCTGTTTTGGTTGGGTTTTCTTTCCCCCTTTTGCTAAATGCAGCAGACAGGGCTCAATAACAGCTCCCCGTCAGCTGCAAAGTGCCCATCTAAGCCTCTTTCCTTCATTACTCCTCTGATGTGTACTGTATGTCATCCCTTGGACAAATTTGCAGCTGAAGAGTTTCTGCCAAAGGCAATACAACTTAACGTGCAGAGAAATGTTTTCTATTCAATAAGATGTGCTCTAACATTGCTCCAGCAGGGTTGCTTGGCTTTTCAAGTCCTTTAGATAACTTGGGCTTCTCTCTAGAAATTTTAACTATATTTCTCAGGGGGATTTCTAAGAGTGCTTTTGGACAATCTTCTGTTACCAAGGAATTTTGTGCTGTGCACAGTCCTCTTGAAATTAAGGCAGATTTAACTCTGAGATTAAAAATCAAATACTTTTTCTTTTCTGGTTAAATCAAATAATATATATTTTAATTGTTGTTTATGTAAAAATATTCTGAGATGTTGAACTTTATGCACTGATTCACAATGGACATATATTTTATTGGGAAAGTTTCTGTGATTTAATATTCTGTAGGACCAGACTAATAGGTGTTTGTCTAGTGGCCTATTGTTACAATTTGTTTTGTGGAATGCTTTGTGGCTCCAACTGAGACCTGACTCAGCTGCATTAGTCATTTTAGGCATACCATTGGAGACAGTTTCTCTTCTGTGCTTTGGGATCTGTGCAACTGTAAGACTTTAGCTGTGGAACCACCAAACCCAAAACTTGCCTGAGAGGAGACTCAAACAAGCAAGCAAACAGACAAACAAACAAAAACCATAACATCAATCAATAAAAATGTATATTCTGTATTTAGTCTGATTAGCCCTCTTGTTGAAAACCTCCATCACAATGTGACTTGGAAAAGATAAAATGAGTGATTGAAAAGTCTCATTTAATGTCTTTTCCCAGTGGCTTTAACAGTGTTCAAACACTGAAATAGTTTGTATCTGCTGTTGGAAAAACTGGGAAAAGAAAATAAAAATCATGTTATTTCAACACCATGAATGGCTCCCCAAGGCATTAAAGTACATAAACACAACTACAAGAAATGCAAATAGTAGAACCAGGGCTCACCACTCATTTATAAATGAAGATAAATCAGTTGTATGCAATAAACCGAGATTAACTTGATGCCTGAAGCGTGTTCTCTATTAGAGGTTTCCACATGCTCACACATAGGTGGGTTGTCATTTTTTCTTTTCTTTTCTTCTTTTTCTGTTAAATAAAAAATGAATTTATTATTTTAAGCTGATCCCAGATGATACTTTTATTTTCTATCTTCTTTTTTCTTTTCCTTCCCTGCATTTTTATACAGAGTGTTTAGTAAATAGTGAAGTGCTTTCGACATTGGGTGACAGTATGTAATCTACATTCTCTGTTTGTTTTACCTTTTGTTGCAGAAAGAATAAAGTCTGGGCAACTTGTGCTAGTACATCAGTTTCTTTGCACTCCTCTGTACTGTAAGACCTAATTATATTTTAACACTGCATTTACTCCATTTGCCTGGAGAATTATTTCAAATAAACTGACAGACCTACTGTGTTGCGACATCACAGCAACTATTTTTTGTTGTTGTTTCAGGTCTTTCTTTGTCTCTTTGTTGTTGGGTCTTTTTGAGGGTTGTTTTTAAAAAAAAAACAACAACCAACCAAAACCACAGAAAGCAAGTCCTTCTGTGAATTCAGCAATAGCACAGGAAATTGCATTAACAACATTTAAACAAAGTGTTGAAAACATACCGAAATAAACGCTAGAGCACTTCAGGGGTTGATAGGAATATGCATCAAAATGCTTGGCATTTAATTTTTTTTTCTTTCTTCGGGAATTTAGCCAGTGAAATATAGCTGCCAGTGTCTCAGGCCTGCGTGTGTTCTTCTGCAATATGCTCTCGATCAATCAGATTTGCATAACTAAACTGTCGGCAAGCCCGCTCGGCTGCCCAGGTGCAGGGCCATTTGCATATAGAACAGTGAGGAGGTCCCAAGAGTCACTTCAGACTCCAGTGACTGCTGAGCCCGCAGTCCACACCGCACTGGAAATGAAATTGGAATGACAAAAAAATGGTTGTGCTAGTCTGCAAGGGTGAAATATGCACTTGTGTTTCAAAGGTTATGTAGAGATCACAAGACAGCATTCAGGCACGAGAATATGCACAAGCCTCCAGGAAAGTAAATGCTGTTGTGTTTTGTTTCCCTTCCCCCAGCCACACCGATACATATTTATTTATATATATATATGTGTGTGTGTGTGTGTATTAGATACATATGTATACATGAAACCATTTATTTTTTCCTGTAAAGTTGTGTACCACATTTCACACATTCTGCAATGCTTAGGCATGGAAGAAGCAAAGAGTATGGCTGTGTTTTAACTATATAGTTCATTCCAATTAAATCTCCTGGGGGACAAAATATACGTAAGAGACCTTTCCCTTGAGTTTATTTCTCTCTGGAATGTGCATCCACTTTTTCAAAGTGTTTGCCCAGAAGTCTATCTCCTGCTTCCTGGACTATTTATTACTCAATTAGGAGAGCTAAATGGTGAATAATTACCATAGTATCGATACAGCTGGAAATAGAATAAGAAAAAAATGGATTACAATACCGATTACTGAAAGCTCTTTATCTGAGGCTTGCCATAGGTACAGTTATCCCCATTTTACATTCAGGAAACGGAAATGCAGAGTATTGAAATGATTTCCCTCTAGGAAAACAGTGTTGGCACTCTGAGAAGAATAGATTTAGTGGCACTGTGAGAGATCTGGTAAGAGATTCTCTGTTGTAGCCATTAAGAAAGGTGGCTTCCTCTTCCTCTTATCACAACTCAGTAAGCATTGAAGGAAAAGGATACTCTTTGCTGTAGTATCAGATGCTGTTTGTACCAAGGCAGTTTTTGGGGTGCAGTGGTGCCGTGTGGGGCAGGAGCCAACTGCACCTCCTCCTCACAGCAGAACACATTCCAGCCCTGCCAAGGAAGAAACTGTAGATTTGGCCCCTGCTGTAACACAGGGTTTTGGTGGGGGAGGGCAGGAAACAAGGTGTCCCTCCTGGTTTGAATGTCAGTTGTTGTCAAGTTGGCATCCTGAGCTGTTTCCATGACAACAGCTTTTTGTGCTGGGGGACGAGGTCATGCACCTGTGATCTCGATGAAAAGGACAATGAGAGAATGTACATTATTTAAAGCTTTTATCTTCCAGTACGTGTTTGAGTATAACCTTGAAATTGTGTGAATAAAGGGCAAAGTATATTTCTATGCATAGGATTGAAGCAAACTAGGTAGAAAGAGGTGTGAGGAATATTGGGGGCATTTTATAACATGGACACTTCTCTAACTTTTCATGGATGGGTCCAGTTGTCTCATCAACTTCCCATCCTGTATATGAGCAAAAGTTTCCCTGGAGTGAAAGGAGTCCATCATTCTTGTGAGACTGAAAAGAAAGGTGAACAATAGGCTTTCACTTGGTATTTTCCTAAAAGAGGCTTGTATTAAGTTAGCCATTATGATTCTGCTTTGGTTGCCCACCACAGCTCCTGTTGTGTGAAGCTCTGGTTGAACACTGAATGAAAAAATAATTGTTGACCCAAAAAGCTTCCAGCCAGAGTGATTATGTGTCACCCTGCACCTTCATTTGTTAAGAATGCCTAAATACTTCCAAAGCTTCACTTAAGGCTTCAGTTAGATGAGACCTACTGGAAATAAATATAAATTGCATTTTACAAACTAGAAGCTGGTTACTCCTTACATTTCTCAAAATGAAAAGGAAATTCTGCAAGGCGAAGTTAACACCAACCAGAGGTATTTGGATTTTTGGTAAGAGATTCTTATTCTGTCACTGCTCTTGGTGTCAGCTTAGTACAATCAAAATGAGTTTGGCTTGTTACAATTTTTTTTTCCTTTCAGAAATCCTGGAAAATGTTGTTCAAGTATTTTCTCTCGTGAGGAAAGAAATACATGGGTGGCTCATTGTGAATGAAAAAGAAACCAGAAAGAAAATTCTGTAAGAGAATACTTAAAAAATGAAATCAAATGAACTAACCCAAAACGAGGAAAAAATGAAATCCTCAGCTAACTCAAATGGACACAAATTATGTTATTGCCCATCATGTATATTTTTATATGTGTGTATATTCTATACAAGTAAATCAACATGTTGGAATTTTTACTTCAAATGCTTGCATTTTTTGTCTGTGAGAGTCATCTCCTGCAAACATATTGAAAGAAAACCCATAGACAACCCCCAAAAAAGCAGGTGGTGCAATGAGAACAATTGAACAAATTTTTCTTTGGCTATTAAATCATAAACTTCAGAGATGATTTGGATTAGAATTTTAACAGCTCATATACATCAAGCATTTCTTTAAAATCAAAGCATTCAGGGTGGCTTTCAAATTTTTGCTGTTATAGAGATGAAAAGGACTGCACCAAGGGAGTAGAAATAAAACATCACAGAATGAGAAGAATCATTAGGACAGTAGATAGTCTGAGGAATGGTTACAATTGTTAGAAAAGGCTATTAAGGTTAGGTGGTGGAAGCAGGGATGACTGCAGCCCAGATCTATCTTTCCTTCCTTTGTGCTCTTGGAGGACAAATGATCCCTTCACTGCTATCCCAATGGATGACAGAGATTTCCTGCCATTACTTCCCCTTGTACTGACTGCCTTTTTACCCATATGGAACTTCTAGAATCCATGGGATGTCAGGAGCAGGTTTGTGAGGCTGACATGAGAAACATATTCATACGGATGCATAGAGCATCACACCGATCCCAGTCACCAGAGAAATGAGATGTGTCCTAAAGGACAAACCAACTTCTGCCAGGCTAAAAGAAGGACAAGTCAAAGTCTGAAACTAGACTAGAGGTCTCTCAGTGCTTGCACCAACACAGTGGTGACTCCAGGGTTTGGTAGTTTAAACTCTCCTGTCCTCACTTGATCTGTGAGAGGAGACACAAGTGCCTGCCTCCCTCCCTCCCTCCCACCTCAGTGCAGGTCAGCTGCTGTGCTTTGTGCCACTGGGCTCAGGGACAGCTGAGCAGGGAAAACCACGCACAGTCACTGTTACTGGTGATGTATGAGGGAGAGAGAGATCACTGTCACAGTATATCTGCTATTTTCAATTTAATTAGTAGTCAGAACTTCATTTGTCAGCTTAATCATTGCAGGCAGACACTGCAGAGGTGGGAAGTAGGGGGAAAAAAATTAAGAAAACAAACAAAAGAAGGCCCATTTGTGGTTCTGCGCATATTTTATTTGTTTCTTAGCTCAGTTTATTTCAATATTTCATATATGCCAAAGCTTAGATTAAAAAAAGTGATAAATGTGTGTAGTCTTGTCATTAAGTATTGGTTGCAGAGGAACTGGTTTTGTCAAGTTCTTTCAGTAAAATGTGCTGCAGTCTGCAAAACTACTCAGCTTCTCAGTGTTTCCAGTTTCTTTGTGTGTTAAGTAGATAAACATTTGTTCTTGTTTCAGCTGAGGGAAACAGTAGATTTTGTCATTTGGATGCTGTTATGGCCAAACTGAAGGAAATTTTGCACAAAATAAGGAGAGACTCCATCTGGTTCATACAAGTCTGTTATGGATGTAGGTGTTAGGGAGTCTGTCACTGGATGATGTTGCCCCTCATCTCATGCAGTGGTAGTAAATTATGGTAGTGGTAGCATTACACTGATGTAGACCCTACAGCATATGTAACCTGAATAAATTGCACAAACTCAAAGGCTGGGGAAGGAGAAATGATTGTCATGAAATGCTGTGATCAAAAGCGTCAGAAAGGTGGTGGCAGAGCTGGGGCTGGAGCTCCATTCCTGTACTCTGATGCCTCGGTGAGAAAAGTTTGCTGTAAGGTCCCGACTGTGGCTGTGACTCTTCCAGACAGAGTGTAGTCTGCCTTGTCATCATCTGCTGAACTCTGGCCTCAAAGGACAAGACTTAGCATGTGTTTATGTGGATTTGCTCTGTGAAAACACAATGGTCCACATGTTAATTCAGGTCTTACAAAACATATACTGGTGATCTCTGGACTGTTCTTTTTTTTTTTTTCCCCCATAAATACATAGCTCATAACTTTTTATTATTGCTACGTATTTTTGGAGCTGAACATTTGTATTGTGAATATGTACTGAAAAAAAATACAAGACAGCATGCAATCATTGTCAGAGTACATTCTCAAAGAGGGTGTGAATGTGTGTGCATGACCTTCTAACCAGATGGGTTGGAAGACCAAATTGCCTGGCTTCTGCTATGGTGTGATGATTCATGAGTCACACCAGCTCCCTCTGTGCCTCACCTCTTTCTTCCCTTTGTCCACCTCAAATATGGCTCTCCAGCAATGTTTTCTTTACAGCCTTGTGTAAAGTTTCATAGTTTCATGCCAAAGTGCTCTTGCAGCATAAATTATACGTAAAACTTTGCATAAGTATTATATTTAATTTATAGCATGGTCTCTTATGCACGATTCATGGAGCTTTTAGGTAATATTGTCCTGGTTTCTTAATTCAGCTTTACTGTCACTTGTGAAGCTTCTCTGAGGCTTCTTTGTTTTGAATATTTCTGATATGCCTGAAGTATTTTGGTACATGGTATTTAAATACAATAGGAATAATTAACAGAAATAGAATACTGATCCTGACAATGGCACTCACACTCCTTTTCTCCTTCAGTCAGCTTCCTAGTAATTTTTCTAAGAAATTTCTGTTTTCATGTCTAAACCAAACCTGCTATCACAGAAAACTGTTGGTCAGAACTAATGAAAATGAGTTACTTAAATGAAATGTCACTTAAATTAAATGTTACTTAAATGAAAATGAATTACTTAATAATTTCCCACTATGAATTCTTTGTCTCTTGAAGGAACCCTTCGTTAGGAGACCTCACAGCTTTTGAAAGAGCAGTGAATTTCTTTGTCATTGTAACAGCCTGTTGAATTAAATGATTATGATGCCCATTTTACTGATGAGGAAACTGAGGGACAGAGAGAAGTAACTTGCCTGGTGCTATGTGGTAAATAAGGATTTGACCATGTCTGACTTCTGGCTTCATCCACTTAAAATATTTTCTTTTTCTTCTGCAGTATTTTTTTTTTCCTTTGTGTATGTACATCTTACTTAACATTTTAATTTTTTTTCACAAGTCATTTTTCTTAAAAATTAGTGTAAATTGAACAATCACTCTCATTATTAGTACTGTCTAAGGTTGACTTTATAAATATATATATCTGTGCGTGTAAAAATCCACATTCTAAATGCAGGAGCTACAATGGGAATGTAGGGATTCAGCCTGAGCTGTTGTTTGGACAAAATTTTCTTGTTAGTTTGATGTTGTGACTCTAGGGAAAGGTGACTGTTTACTTGGCATGTTCCAGAAATCTAATTGGAAAAGTGGAATTATCACTTAGAAGATGTGCAAGAATGATGGGGAGAGAGGATCTTTAACTCACAAAGCTAAAACGAACTGAAGTTATATGTTGGAAAGTGCTGCCGTTGCTGCTGTGGAGAGAAGCTTTATTTGAAATTACAAAATGAAAATTACCGATCAATGCAGCCAGAACGGAATGATTGATACCTCAATTGCACTTCTAGAAAACGTAACACAGCATAAAGATACACTTTTTACTTTCTTTTCAATTCCAAGTTTTTGCACATTATAATGACATATATAAGTGCATAAATGGGCATTTCCAGATGATGCAGTTGGGAGCAGAGATGAAAAGAGCTACAGTATGTATCAAACTTCAGGCAGAGCTCAGCTGGGGTAATATTTACTTCTGGGAAAATGGTGAAAAGAGTGGTCTCCTATGGCTGCAGCTGTGTACGAGGCTATGGAACTAAGGGTCAGGAAAGAACTGTGCCTGGTGTTGTGTTCATGGACTACTTTACCTGTGCAATGACAAGGTGCAGAATGTAGGACATAAAAACTGCTTTTCTATCCCTATAGCACTTCCTGGGAAATACCTAAAAGTTCACAAGCTCACAGCTTAGGTCTTTCACCATTAAGAACTTTAGTTCATCTGCTCTTGTATCTCAGTATGTTTGTGCAATCACCAGAATATTTATTGTATTCCTACAATATATATTTTCTAGCAATGACCCAAAGAAAAGAGTTTTTGCTCCCACCTTTTTGATGGATGTTTTGATGGATAAAGTACAGAGTTTACATTGTAGACATAAAGTGCTTTGCCTCATTTACTTAGTATTTAAACTCAACATTTAAATAAATAATCATTCTAAAGCTTGGGCCAGATCTCTGGCCTTGTATTATGTTCCTCCTTATTATATATGATTTCCAGCTATAGCTAAGCTTCTGAACATGTGCTTAAGAAATGGGTAATACTTATGTGCTTTCAAATATCCAGTACAAAATTTTATAAATCTTAAAGATTCTATATAAGAGTCAAAAATTGATTTTGGCTTTTGGAGAAGCCTTTTTTGTACAATGTCTATATCTTTGGCTATATTTGACCTGCTGCTACTTCAAGGAAAGAAGCTTCCTGAGAGAATGTGCAAAAATAAGAAACTGCTTGTTCATTTTTTTCAACTGCTGACAGTCTCTCTATATAGACAGATTAAAATATTTATATAAATATTATGATTTTCAGGAATGTTTAGCTCATTGTATTTCTGTAATCAAAAGAAAAGGTCAAGTCCTGTGTGTGTTTATGTAAGAGCAATAGCCCAATTCAGCTTCCTGTTACAGACTTCTAACAGATTTTCACTGCTGTAGTGTATTATGGAGTTTGGCCTTTTAATATCATTATACCCTATTCATAGCCCTTCCCAGAAACTCTAATTTTCTGTGACATCATATGTGGTTGCTATGGGTATGATTGCTGTGACACAAACATGATTAGTGATTAGGACATCAGACAAAAAAATGCTATGTGAAGATGAGGAGCTGTGGTCTGTTTTCATGCAAATGTCCCCAGTATAAAGTGGAGGATGAGGAATGCAGAAAATAAAATAAATAACTAGAATTGCCTCTAAATGAAATGTTTTACCAAGTTTTCCCTGAAGCATCAGCAGCTCTTTAAACATGCTGGTGATGGCCCATCACAAAGCCAGATGTTACCATTTATCAAGTAAAGTAAAGAGCTCCTCCTGCTTCCACAAATACAAACTGAATATGAAATCAAATGGGAAACTGCTGCACTAACACTGGAGAAGATATAATGTAACTTTTAAGGTATCAACAGACTTGAGAATAAAAGAAGTGTCTGAAAGGGAAGTGTCAGCAGCATTACTTGATTCGTCTTTCAAAGGCAGAACTGCAGTCATATATATAGACTTAAATCACTTGATGGGTGTCCTAAGGTTATGACTGCCTTCTCCCCTCTCCCTGTCATGTTCTCTTCCTGTTCCAAACACACATCACGTGCTTCTTAGGGAAAAAAACCTAGGAAGCCAGCCTTTAGCAAGCTTCCTAAAGCCAAGACTAGTAAATGGGGACTCAGGACACAGAGGTAGCAGATGTAAACTCTTTCTTTCAAGCATACTTTCTCTTCCATGTCAGACTTAAACCTGGGGAGAAAAAAACCACCAACAGCATCAATCCTCATGTTTTGTGAAATGATGTAAAGCATGGAAATTCTGCTCACCCCAACACTGGCTTATATGGTCAGGAAACAGCAGGGGTAAAAGTATTCTTTTCTCAAGATTCTTTACCTAGAAATGTATCATTTCTGCTCAGATGAGGACCTGGTAACATAGCAAGTAGTAACTGTTGTAATGATGGACTGATGTAACTCACTGACTTTAGGATTAAATGTAGAGTCATTCAAAGGCTCCAGATCTTAAAAAAGGCATGCACAAAATGACAGAAGATTGGTGTATGTAGGTGTAACAGTCCTCCAAAATACCTCCAAATTGGTTTGGAGGGAGAGGTGTAGGAAAACTGATAAAGTTGGGAAAAACAGATATACTTTCATGAATGTCAGTGCTTTTACAGGTCTAAAGGTTAAGCAGAAAACTTGAAAGTACTTGTTCAGGGTAATTTTTTGGCTAACTTATTTAGGTTAATTCCAATTAGACAATTTAGAAGGACAATTGGGAGCAGTAGTGCGCTAGGTGATATTAGCAAGACAGAGGTCATGAGATTGTAAATGTCAGAAAACCAGTACTTCTTCCAAACTCATGATTTTTAGCACTGTGTTGGATTATATTTTAAGTTTACAGGCTCTTTTTTTTTTTTTTTAAGCAATTTGTAGTTTTCCTTTACATACAAAGCCTGAGAGATCAGGGTCTGAATAGCCTTACTGTGAAAAATGTTATCTCACTGGAAATTATTGTTTCTGTGCTTTGTGTGTTTCAGCGTTCACTCTGGTGCATAGTGATGAAGTCTATTATATTCTGGGGTGACTGAAGGAGAGTTTTGTTGTTCAGTGTTAACTGTGGTGGCTACAGTGGTACCTTTGCATTTCTGGCTGTGCTGTGGCATGAGCTGGCTCCTTTCAGCATTTGGCTTAATACCCTAACATGGACTATAGGGGTCATTTTTGTAACTACACAGTACATCTGCTTTGTGCTGTGTTAGGTGTGCTGGTGGGTACCCTGCTGAAGTGGGTGAAGTGAGCTCCCAGTTTACCCCAGCTACACAAGGATAAGCACTGGGAGGTGTAGGAGCCCTTCTGTCCCAGTGCTGCCACTAGAGTACTTTCTCCTCTGAAGACAGGTCTGGCGTCCACCCCATCTGCAACAGCTCCAAGAGGTCCCATGCACGATTTCTGTCTCTCACAGCTTCCCCTCACTCTAGTGCCTGTTGTACAATTTGAGACCAATATGCTTCAGGAGGGTGGTTGTGGAAGTGGGGGAGGGGTTGCTAAATTATGGTTGCTGTGGGAACCATAACTTTGAATTTCTTGACATCTGTCCAATGACAATCTCAACATTAACGTTACATTAACATAGTTTTTTTGCATTTAATTAAAAAAGATGATGGCCTGGAATCTGTTAAGGAATTTAAAGCCAACATTTAAACTGTTTGCTGGGAGCAGATATGTCAAAGCCTCTGCTCTGGAAATGCTCACAACAGTCTGACAATGTACAATAGCCACAGAGATGAGAAATGAAAACAAAATTTGTAACACCATTGCTTGTCTCCTTCTGGTGGCTTTGCCCATCATTCTTGTCTGAAGGAAACTGCTCTAAGTTTAAAATGACTTGGAAATGAAATAATAGTTTCCAGTTCTGTGTGCCATCCCCACTGCTGACCACTGACTCACTTGGGTGTGCAGGCTGTGTTTTCTGGGGGCTTGCTTTTCCAGCCTGTGCTGCCATCCTGAAGCTCCCTAAGAGACTATAGCAGAAGCTCTTGCATGTATCAAGACAGGGGCACAAGACAGTAGTAAATATTCATCCCAATTTCAGGACTCCTAAAAATGTGTTTGGGTTGCCTATGTAAAATTCCAGTGCACTCACTAATTGGTTTTGATTCTGAAGGTTAAAAAGTGTTTACAACTGATGGGTGTCTCACCTTGAAAGGTTTGGGGACACTAAGCTTTAGAACTCTCTTTTGTAACCTCATGTTATTTCAATAAGTTCAGCTATCAGACAAATAGACATATGGACTATGCTAAAGTTAGGTGCTGTAGATAGGAGAAAGATGTTCATATGGCACCCGTGTTATTTAGCCTTCTCTCATAACAGAATACCATACTGTTAAAAATTGTCTATTTTTATGTAATTCTTCCACTTATATTGAGATAAAAAAATTATTAGTCTAAGGTTGGCTCACATCATCAGAGCTTCTAAATGTTGGCAACTTCCCTACAGTCTGTTGCAGGCAATAACTGCCAGGGAAGTTGCTTGAACACAAGCAAAAATAGGTCTTCCTGCTGAGCCACCAGCCCAGCAATGTAAGAAAGAATTTAATACCATGGCCTTAAGAAAGTTTCCGTGTTCTTCACAGACAGTCGTGCCTTCAGTAAGGTGACGGAGGGAGAATATAAAATCCCAGAGTTACTGCAAGCCCTGAAAAAGTTGTGAAAGAAGACTTGGCAGTTAGTATCTTTATGTAAAAGATTTTTGCATATAAATTGCATACGCATATGACATTTTAGCTCCAACTTTACATGTGTTTTGGAGGTTGGATGCAATCTTGTCCCTGCCTGTCTGTTTGCTTTTGCCATAGCTGCATCAATATTAATCCCGTTGGTTTTTCCCTCTGGCTTTTTTCTTAATTTCCCTCTCTTCCAGTTTTGATTTAAAAACTAGTTGGTTCCTTTTATCCTAGGGAAAAAAAAAAACTAGAAATCTCTTTTCTATTTTTTAATGAATTATTGTATATAAAGCATGTATATTTCTTTTTTGTCTTTTGTAGTAGACACTCTAGTATTCATCTGGTGACAAGAAATAGCTAGAGAGTTGATAAAATGAAGAGATATTTCTTTACAGGAGACATTTTCTCCTCTTTAAAGGTAAAGACACATTCCTTAAGTATTACTACTATTCTATCTCCTTCTGCCCACCTTCTTCCCCCCTCCCTTCATTATCATCAGGGAATCACAGGCTTTGCCTTACCAACTGTCTGCACACTGTATTTAAGAAATATCTCTATTCCGGGCTCAGATTTGGATGGACTGTTTAAAATGACTCATAAATGAACTCCTTTTCTTGTTTGGAAATTGTCAGTGAACAGTCTAGTCTCCCTCTATTTTTGTCTCTTTTTTAATAGCCGCCTGGTGACTATATTTCATTTTCGGGGTTTCTTGTTAACTGTTCTGAAAAACAGAATCTGGCTTCTCTTTGTAAACCGTGTTTATGAGATGCCATGACATGGGACAGCTGTCCCTCATTGCCTGCATGACTCAGGTGGTTGTGGGCAGACACCTCTGAACAATCTATCGTTCTGCAGCTTCATGAAACTTAATTGGGGCTGCGAAATTATCACACTCACCCCAAGTAGAAACTGCAGCTTTCCACAATACTAGCTGATGAAATAAGCAATCCCTCCTTCCCTTCAGTTCTGGCAGCAGTGACTCATTTCAGTTAAGTCACTTTGACTTACCTTGTTTCTACAGTGGCAGAATCAAGGCACTCTAAGAAATGTTAGTACATGAGTTACATCTGTAGTGGAACAGAGTTTTTATGCCTGAAGTCTATCAACAAATTATTTGCAGAACTGCACCTCATTGCAAAAGTATGTTCCCTCTATCTATTTTTTTTTTATTATTTGAAATTGTTTGAATTTTTTGTTTGGTTGGATTTTTTCCCACTGAAATTTTCCACACTACCGATTTGTTGTGGCTGTTTTAATGAAATGAAATTTGGAGAATGTTTGAGAGCAAAGCATTATCCTAAAAATCTCATACTTTCTAGCACACACACACAAAAAAATCTCAGAATGTTTTTAAGTCAAAAATCTGATTTCTCACAATCATTTTCATTAATTTCCTGAGATGGACACATGATATATCTAATAAAATGCACATGTGGTCCAAAATAAATGTAGTTTACAACTCAGTGGTTCCAGTTAGCACAAAATTTTATTTGATTCCTAAGCATATAAAAGTTGCTTCCAGTTGAATAAGAGAAAGTAGTTGAACAGGGGTTGCAACGGTGCATCAAAAGCTATGACATCCCTTTTCAAATCATTTATAAACAGCAGAAGAATTTAAAGAACTGAATTACTACCTGAACTTCAAAAGAGACCATGTATTTCTATTAATATAAAGAACAATTGCGAGCTGTTAGCCGTTATTTGAAATTGAAATTCATCAAAAGGGTGGTGGAGGAGGAATATATCTGCACTCTAATGTGGATAAAGGATCTTCTGTGTCAGGTAAAATTACTTCTGAAATAAGAGAAGTTTAAATAAACTCTAAAGAAGACATGCAACTTTATCTTGGGGGTGCCTTTCTCCCAGGCTCAGCTCAAACTCTCAGCTTTTTCCAACCAGATCCTAAACCCAACTTTGGATAAAAATTTCTGTTTCTAGAGCCTTGGTTCACTCCTGACAAAGAATTTTCTGAAACTCTTCAGCCACTAAAATAAAAAAAAAATTGGTACATCATCCTGATGATTTTTTTTTTTAATTGAAAAATCTAACTCCATTAGAAATGCATAGTACATTTTTTTCCCTTAACATAGGAATTATTTTGTGGAAAGAGGAGATTTAGGAGCTCTGTCACCCATCACCACAGAATCCTGGCTCTTTTTGCAGGTCTCAGCTCCTTGCTGTGGAAGAGGGCTGATGTTTTCCTCTGTAAACAGATATGCTCTAATACATTACACTAGTACAGCAGAACTTTCTAACATCATGTTTTTAGCAGGTTCAAAATATGAATAAGGGCCAATGCTCTGAATTGGAATTTCTTTTACAGTTTTGCTTTCATGGAGTTGTAGCAAGCAACAGATAAATTTGCTTTGTGTGTGAATGCCAGAAGCAGTGCTGGTATTTCAGAGTAAGCGATGTCCCTGGGACCCAGGCAGTGATGTTGGGCTGAAAGGACAAATTGCTACATGCAATTTGGCAACCTATTTAAGGGGTAAAATAAGCAAGTTTTAGCATGATTATACACCAGCTCTGTTTTACTAATTGCTATTTGACTAAAAGCTGTTTTTTTCCAAAGCCCCTGGAGCTGTTATGCACAGCAAAGGAAAGTAATAATGAAAGAAAGCTTGATATTCTACATATGAGTTGCAGATTGTGTAAATCCAGCTTTCCGATTCCAATATTAGCTAAATATGCTCCTAATATTGCCACACATTGATTCAGGATAAAATGCAGCAAAGTGAGGCAGTTTGAAAAAAAATTCCCTCCTGTTCTATGTGGAGACATAATGAATTTAGTAATAGTTGCATGATTAGGATATTTTGGAACCAAATTAATTCAATTTATTTTACAGACCATTTCTCTTTACTTTCAAGTCCTGAAAGCACAAAGGTTTATTCACTCTCTAATTCTCTGTAGGATCAGCCTGGGATGAGGAAAGAGATTCTATTATATAAAGGAAGTTCAGATAAATGGGTCTTCTTTCAGAAGGAGGGGAGAAAAAAAGACATAAACAAAGCACCTAAAATTCAGATCAGCTTTTTTTCATTCATTTAGATATCTTCCAGGTTGGCAGCTCTGGATGCAGGGTGAGATGAGTGTTCTGTGTCATGAAACTGTGGTCACTGAGACTGTAGAAAAATATCATCAAAATTTATTTCATGTTTGACACAGGACAAATATCAAGCTAAAATATTTTATTTTACGATATTAGAACTGAAGTTGTATATGAAAGGGAAGAAGAAACAGAGAAAGAAACCTAAAAAAAATAAAAAGAGGAAGTGGGGAGGGGGGAAGGCAGTACTAAAACTGCAGTCAGCCTCCTAAACCCTTTTGCTTCTCTGATTGATACTTTTCAATTATACCTTCCCATTTCACTGACATTTGAAATGCTATTTTTTTTCTAGTGATAACTTCAAATGCTTAAGTTCCAACAGCACCAGTAACCCTGTTTAGCTGTAGTAGTAAATTGGTTCCTTGTACAACATAATGGCAGTGACAGCCTTTTGCTAGGGAAATGAGTTCTCCAATGGGACATGCCTATGATAAGACGTCCGGTTTTGAAATTGTATTTCTCTGTATCAGAATTAAATCTGGACTTTATATTTCTTTGCTGCCACTGCTCCGTAGCTGGTCCCTATACAGTACGACCAAAGACTGACAAGTAATGCTTACACAGGAACCCTTTCACTTAAATTGAATTTGTCCTTTTATGTTTCCTCCTATTATTAGCTATTAAAATCTCTCAAACCCTTTTTTAAACAGTGATAGGGTTTGGCAAACCTGAAACTCACTGACTTGGAGGAGAAAAAAAAGAAGTGTTCTACTATTAAGAGCAGTAATTTCCTTCCCTGGGTAAAATTAACTCGCATTTAGTAAAATACAGTATTGATTCCCTGTGTTATACGGTAAGATATACAGAGTATCTTCATTGTGTTGAGAAAGGTCAGGATTTGAATCTATTATATTGGCACAGCTAAAGGCCCTTTAAAAAGGATACCAAAGAAAACACAAATCAGTGCCACTCCTGGATACCCTTAGAAAATCCAAGCCTTCTTTCTTCTGGCTGTCATATTGCATTTCTTAGAGTCTTTAATGGTTAAAACAAAAGTAATGTGCCTCCCGTGATGCTTGATTTGCATTGGTACCTGACAGTACCATAAGTGTGTGCACTTAGTGTATTATTACTATGTGCTGTAATGGAACAGCACAATGGAGGTCACTAGGAGATCATCAGTATATATAATTTCATTTTAACCTTGGGTTTACATTATCACTTAAATAACAAAATAATAATCAGTCTGTGGGAAAGGGAAATTCTTTTTCCATTTCTTGCAGTAAAAAATTAACTCAATGTGATCCCTATATTGGTCTCAATACTGATACCAGTTCTGTCTTATTTTGCTTCAAAGAAACACTCCTGGAAAACTTCGGACAAAAACTGCTTGGAACTACAGAGATGTTCAGAAAGAAAAAAGTTTAGATTTTGGCAATGTCCTCTGACTTGTTTCTGATTTAATTGCAGCATGGGAAGTATTCACAGTAAAAAAGACAGACAAGAATGCTTTTTGACT
The DNA here is from genome assembly GCF_001522545.3 of Parus major. Taxonomy (NCBI): domain Eukaryota; kingdom Metazoa; phylum Chordata; class Aves; order Passeriformes; family Paridae; genus Parus; species Parus major. The sequence goes on from NC_031774.1 coordinate 48,413,828, forward strand.
AAGAGGCACATATCTTAAAAAGGCTGTTGGACTTGTACATATACAGATTATCTATACAGCATTTATATATATATAGCATTATAGATATATTATATATATGTTATATAGATATATTATAGATATATAGACACAGATATATAGATATAGAGATATATAGCATTGGGAAGGCTGTTATTTTTTGCCTTCTGTTGCCATCACGGGTTAATAACAGTGGTCAAGATGATACTTTTCCTTGCTATGGTAAAATTACATTGCACCTACTAAATGATTACATTTTATTTTATTTAATGATTAAATTTACTGTATAAGAAGCATTTGTACCTTTAATTGCTAATCTTTTGCCTTTTTTAAAACACTGACCAGAATATAACTTTTAGAGTCTCTGTCTGTGTTTTCCAAATGTCATTAATAATCAGAAATGTTGAATGCAGAAGGGCAAGTTAAATCCTGTCATTGAAACAGCAAACAGCTTTAGTCAAATGTATTGGCACAGAATTAAAAATGCATCAAGCATGTATTTGTCTTCTCGATGGGAAGCCCTTATTAATAGTTTGAAGAGTAGAAAGCTTAGCCTTATGCAACAAGCGCTGTAGTAGGTTGTTTTTTTTTTTAATTATATTTTAATGTGTGAAATTGCAGGATGCCAAGGTTGCCATTAAAGCTCTTCTCTTATTCCAGTAATTTTCCCACTTAGATTCATTCTTTCCTTTCACAAAAAAGCACTTCATAGTGGTCACAGCAGAAATGCAGTGATACTGAGCAGAGTGCAAGGTTAATTACTACTCCACTGTCAAAATATTGGACATAACTACAAGGACATGAGTCGGCTCACTTCTCTGAGAAATCTCTCCCTTTCTCTTTTGTAAGCAGGGATTTTCTAAGGAAGTGTATGTAGCTTTATTCAGAATTTCAGTAGAAATGATTTATAGACAGGCTATTTTAGAAGAACCCACTTTTTTGATTCTGACCCAGCACAGAAGAGTAGCATGAACCTGTAAAAAAAGACTGTATTCTCTATTGACCTGTGGACATGACTTCTACCTCAGGGATCCCTTTGAAAGCAAATCAGGTGAATTGTCTGTGTTCAAAACTTTGTTTTGGCTTCTGACTAGAAATTCAAAAGCAAGTGTTTGTCTTCAGTGCTGTTACTCTTCCTTATTCAGCCAAGATGTGGGAGGTTTGACAAACTTGGAAAATGGCTTCTTTGTATTTAGGAATAAACCACCATATTTAATTAAATTTTAAAATGAAATTAAAGGAAATCATCAAATCTGTGTGTGGCCTGGCAGGTGCCTCAGTCTCTGTTTACTAGCTGTGGGCTGGCAGGTTGGAGTCCCCTGAAGTCCTCACTGGAAACCTACAAAACAGAGCAAACCTGATTTTGCTATCTCATTCACAAATCTGATCAAACTGCTGTAATAAGGAGTGTGTATGAATCTTTCCTCAGCTTACAATTTCTAGCAAGTGCTCAAGAATGCTTCTTCTATATGTGTTGACAGAGCAGCCAAAGGCAAAATCTGACCAACATTTCTCTGGACCTCCGTCTCCTCTTGTGATCCAGCCCACGGATGCCCCTCAGCAGGGTTAAATAACTCTCTCACTAGGAGGTCAAGATTAGTCCACTCCTATATTTCACCAAGATCATCTGGTGTTGTCATTTCTCCTTTTTGACAGCCAGCTGTTGTCACTTGATCATATTATCGTGATCCTTTGGCTGATACTTCCTGGCGAGCATGCTCTTTTCTCTAGCTGTCAGTTCCAGCCCAGACCACTTCCACCACTTGACATAATGGGTGTGAAAGTTTTCCCATAACAAGCCCAGACTTAGAAAGCAGGTTCTTGTAATAACATCTTCCACCAAACCTCCTAGCTTCATGCATGGCAGATCTGATCAGGCAATACAAAAGTTTTGTATGGGTTATGAGGTCTTCAAAGGCTGTTTTGTGTGTTTGTTAAAATGGAAAGATATGACACACTAAGGTGTGTCCAGAGTTTATTTGAACTCTTTATGCAGTTGGAATGGGAAATGGGCTGAATAAATAGAAATGAAACTGAAGAGAAAACTGAAAGAATAAGTGTGGGAAATATCTTGTGCTTTGCTTTGCTTTCACACAACACACATGTTGCTACTACTCTTTTAAAATTATTTTTTAAAGTATGCTTATGACATTATAGTATGAGTGAGAAAAAACACTCTAAATAACAATGCGTGTAAAAACAATTAAAAAGCTGACCACACACCTGATAATAATCAAATTTGTAAACTGCCATTAAAACAAAGACAAAACGAAAATATAAAACGTCACTAAACCCCTAAACCCTAAAATAATCTTATACACACCTAATACATCTTTCAGCCTGCTTGGAGACCTGAAGCCCTTCAGACCAGTGGCACTGTGAGCAAACTCTTCACTGGTGGTTCTCATTTGGCAGACGACTGAATTTAGTAGTCAGAAAAGTGAGAAGAAGGGTGGGTTTTTGAATAGTCTTTAAAGGCCTTGGTGAGTTAAAATCAGCACCTTCAGTTACATCCAAAATGAGCATGGCATCCCGCTTATCTTGGTAAGCATATTTTTTACACTTTTTTTGGGTCAGAAGAGCTTATGTGTGCTGGCATTCTGCACTAAATGATGTTCCTCTTTGGGATGCACCTTTTATAATTCTTCACTGTTTTCTTTATGCTTTATTCCCTTCCTGTTATTAATGGACAACTAAGGTATGAAGACTAAGTAATGTGCCAGTGTCCAGGGCCTGATTTTGTATTCAAACCTGCTTTACCTGTCTTAATCAGCAGCTTGGATTTTAAATAGCTGGCTTTCTCAGTCCCTTCTAGTCATGTACACATGGCATTTTTTTTTAGTTGAGGCTTATTGTCAAGTGGCTTTTTCTCCTCTGTAAAAAAATCAATACAATTTGAATTTTTCTACCCAGACTGAATCCTTGGTAAATTGTTGTGGATGGTTATTGATTTCTTATATCTGTGAGATTTTTTTTTTTTTTTAACTAGCATTAAGGTAAACAGAAGTCTTATTGTGTTCATTTTACAGGATAACACTTATCTAGACAAAAGAACACATAAGCACAGGGCTTACCAATAGGTGAGATGCAGCAAGTCACTTCCAATAACACAAAATAAGGAGAACAAAACTTTTCCGTTGCTGAGCAGAATGGGAAGATTGCTTTCTTGTCACGAATTTTGATTGAATTGAGTCTGTGCTTTTGGAATGGGATTACTGATAGAACAAGAAACATCATTTAACTATTTCTTACACTTTCATGCCCACAGAAAATACAGTAAAGGCAGAAAAGGTCTTAAATGAGGATTATGGCTCTTTCCTTACCCCACTGAATCTGGATGAGAAACATATATGTCTTAAAAGACATCAGGTTGATTCTTCCTCTTTAGTTCTAAACTATCTCCAAAATATAAAGGAGACTCTCCTATTTCACTCTGAAGGGACATGGAACAGCCATTTCTAGAAACACAAGAACATAGAAAGTTGGGGAATACTGCAGAGTTTATGAAGTCTCATACAAAAACACACAAGTATTTCCAGTGATCCATGAGGCTGACAACCTTTGGGATCAAAATCTTTCAAGCAGGCATTGCAATTCCATACTGAGGCATGTAATAATAACAACAGCAATAACTTTGATAAAGTAGAATGAAGGGAAAGTTAATGAATTCCATTAGAAAAATGGATAATGTGGGCTTCTGGGGACAAAGAACAGTTCTAGGGAACATGTGATCCCAGAAATGACTTGAACATTGTGAACACTGATGCTCAATGACAAACATTCTGAACTCTTTCCTGAGAGTATTTCCTGAGTACTGAAATCTTCCTCTTTCAAAAATGTTGATATTTAGCTTTTAAGGTATGACTGTTTTATGGTCCTGTCATACACCAGAACTACTGTGGGGAAAATTGGAGTTAATTATTGCTGAATGAGACACCAAATAATAATAATAGGAGGACAATGTATTGAAATGTTTGTTGTTTCTTCTTTCCTGTGTCTTTTTTTCTTTTTTTCTTTTTTTTTTTAGCATTCATTCTCATTCTTTTCTGCTTCCCTGTGGAGTGTTCAGTTCCTAGGGTGGCCTGAGGAGAGATCAGTGATGCTGTGCTTTGTAGTCTATTACAGCACAGCTGTTCATCAATTAGAATGGAGAAAATAATCCTGCTGTTTTAGAATAGCATGATGTGCCTTCTATGTTATCAGGCAAAATGCAAACTGGATACATGAAACCCATGCAGTGAGGCTGCCAGTGTGAGGGGGAACCTCTGACTCCAAAAAGTTCTCCTTTATTATTCTCATTTTCTCTGCTAGTTTAAAACTATAATTACAAACTTGAGCACCCACTCTACCTTATGAAATGAAGGAGCAGCCACAGTTGCCCTGCAGGAGCCAGTAGAGCAATTAGTGAATCAGAGGTCAAGAATAAAGCTTAGAAATGTGAATCAATGCTGTTCTTATACAGTGTCTGCTCGTACACTGCTTACTTTCTTTTTTTTTTTTTTCTTCCTTTTCCATCAGGCCTTCTTTTCTTGTAATAGCAGAGAAATGTGTGCTGAAAAGCAGATAGTTAGTGCCACTTTGCCACCATATGCCTTTATATTTGGAAATTTGCATAAACAGCAAAACATTAAAACAGGATTTATAACCCCCCCTCAAAAATAGAAAATATATGCAGAAGTTTCAAAAGGAAACCATGGGAGTTAAGTTAAAAAGCCCCAGCCCTAAATCCCATTAATTGGAAACAGTGTATTTTATTTGTATTCATAACATGTATCTATTATGCAGACTGTCTAGTGTACAGCATACAGTTTTTATGGGGGCTAAGGAGCCCTGCTCATGGGCAATGTTCTGGATTTCTGTTGTAATTCTTAATGTGTGGAGCAGACACCAGACACCCAGAACAGCAACTGCATTAAAAACCTGAGAGTTGGAGAGAGAGATGGACCATGTTTAAAGCAGAATCAATCCTCTCTGCTCTGCTCCAAACGTGTTGGCACATGCCAGTCCCAGTTGCATTCACACTCAGTCCCTCATGGAAGCAAAAAAAATATACTCTCAGATCCTTTAAATCAATCCTCAAGGTCTGAAAGAATGATACAGGCTAAAATTTTCTTCTGAAGTTTGTGTTTTTCCACTCTGATCAATGCTTCTGTAGAGAAAACACAACCCTAGGTATTGCGAAGAGGCTGCTCCACACCTGCTGGTGGGCTGATGCAGCAGGTCTGGCTTGAGGTGTGGGTGAGCAGCTTTGGAAACTCACTGAGACCAGCAGCTCCTGGCAGGGATGTGCTCTGGGATTCTGAGTGGCAGCAAAAGGTTCTGCTGTGATTGCTGCTTCCTTTTTCATTGCCTCCTACCCCTCTGTGCTGCAGGAGGCATGGCATGGCCAGGCTCTCCTCTCCAGCCTGCACCCTTGCCTTCTTGTCTATATACTGACAGAAATAAGAACAACCTTGACAAATTAATTAGGGAGGGGACCACCTCTGCTTGTCACAAGTAGTTAACAGCTGCAGGATATGCTCCATTCATTGTGTTTTGACATGAATTTAAGACACCTGTCTCCAGCTCCTGCTTTCAGATGTGGTAAGTAAAAGTGGCCTTCTACTTCTGAAGAGTGCAGAGAGGTGACTTTAGCCAAGGGAAAGTCTCACTCTATCTGAGTTTAACCTAGAAACAAAAAGGAAAATTTTACTGTTCATACTTAAACCCATTTTATTAAATGGTCTGACCTATTGTTCTGCCTTAACAATAAACTAAGGAGTACTTGGATATGGGCTTGTGGTGGTCTCTCTTTTAATGGAAGCTCTCAGAAGAGCACTTATGTCAGAAAATATTCACTTACCCAAACACAGAAGCAGCGAGGTTCTTCTGGTCACAGTGTGCCCTCTCTGGGCACTGTAAATTGGCTTGCAAATCTTTATATTCTTGTACTATTTAGCCTGTGTCAAAATATCTGAATTTTTCATTTTCTTTCCCATCAGATTCAAATTTGAACTTACCATCTTGTTGCTCTTCTCACTTGTGTAATTAGACCTGTGGATACATTTATAGTTTTTCTTGTTTCTGTCTTCCCAGTACTCCTGCTGTTGCATCTTTCACAAACATTTGTTTTCATTTCTCCCTCTAGTAAGAGAACACACTTTTTAAAAGCAATGATACTGGAACAGGGACTGTGTTTCATTCATTTGCTTTGGCAATTAAAATGTAGTAAGCTATTTATTATTCATAATGTCTCATGTACTACTGACTATTGCTGTATAGATGCTAAATGTAAGGAAATTGTAATATGAGACATTAAGTGATACAAGATCTTACTACAACATTGCTTCTGCTCAGTCTTGGACCAGAAGTGGCTGAAATGCAGCCATTTTGGGTGCAAATTAGACAGCATATAGGTTAATAATGATCATTGGTAATAATAACAATTTTAAATGGTTAATCCATGCAATGCAGTTGCATGACTCTTTTTAAAAATAATCTTTAATTTGCCATTTTGTGTTGGGGCTTGTGAGCAGAATTCCAGATTTTCTGATGCAGTTGATATCTGGACATGTCTACAAATTTTGTTTAGGGGTAATAATTGGCTTGTAAACTGTAAACAGCTACTTGAAAACATGTGCATTGCACATAGGCCAGATTTTGTGTAATCTATAAAAATTCTCCATATTGCAGCTATAGCTTTTGTTTCAGCCACCCAAATCCCTTGTGTCCTCACGCAGGACAAATGGTGCTCAGCTGGGCACCATATGCAGATGCAGCTCTTCATTTCCAGCCCATGCTTGATATTGAGACAATAAAAAGTCAGTGAAGGATTTTGCAACTGCCTTTCAGTGTAGCTGGAGCCTCAGCTGTGTGTGTGGCAGTTTTACTTATCTTCCTTTCCTGGGTTGGCTCTTGTGCCACCAGTAGTGGTGAGTAAATATGGGAATGAAGAAAAGCGCTAGAAATGATTGCAAATGTGGAAACTCTACTTGGTGATTTTCTGTGAAACTGCCCAGTGGTTTATATTCATGCTGATGAAAGCACACTTTATGCCTGGTGAAATTTTCACAGGATGTTTTTCCTAAAATCTCCCCTTATTTTCTTTTTTGTTCTCAAATTGTGACCTCCTTGCAGAATTATGATGTGGAGAAAGAGGAAGTTCAGGCAGCCTCTGCTCTATTGGTGGAAT